>NC_034599.1:57743431-57764066 GCF_900095145.1 Mus pahari | reverse complement strand
TGGTGGTGCATGCCTTTAATACCAGCACTCGGGAGGCAGAGACAGGCGGATTTCTGAGTTCAAGGCCAGCCTGGTCTACAAAGTGAGTTCCAGGACAGCCAGGGCTACACAGAGAAACCCTGTCTCGAAAAACCACACACACAAAAAAAACAGAACAGAGTCAGCCTGGACTGCAGGGACACTAAGTTCCTGGCCCCAGCCCTGTCTCCCTAAATCCTGCTCTCACCCCAAAGCCACGTTCTTCCCTTTGCCGCTTTCTTATGGAACTGTGTTCCTAGATAAGTCTTCAGGCTCCACAAACTAGGTCTGTCCCTACTTAGGAGATAGCTGTGTAGACCTTCTGATGCTAGTTCTGAAATGGTGGTGTCCTGGAAGTAGGCAGGGCATGTGCTGGGTGGCTGAGGGGACAGACATGGTGGGAGCCTTGCTCCCCACTGTGCCTTCTGGCAATGTTACCCACATCCTTGTCTAGGAAGGTGTGGCCAGCCTACTTGCTGAAAGCTCTGGGCCACTTCCCATGAATATCCTCTAGCTTCTCATTGTCTCCCAGCACTGGGACAACTTGTGGGACACGCTCAGCGACGGGCCTAGAGGTTCTCCATTTCTCGTCACTGGCATAGGACCTCCAAGGAACACAGTATTGAGTCGGGGTGGGGTGGGGGTGGGGCAGAAGTCCCTCGGGTCTGCCCTAAAAGAATGCCTCACACCCTAGGACCCCAGACCAACAAGTCTCTCCCTCAGTCCAGAATGCCCACCACACTCCCAAAGCTAGAAACAGCCACCGCCCAGGCTGGGCTTCAAAACAGCCTTTATTCAAGCCTCTCACCCCATCCCCACCCCCCACCCCAGCATGGGCTAGCCCACAGAAAGACCACAAGGGGACACTGAGGCACAGTCCCTGAGAGCAGCAGAAAAGAGGCAGGGCCATGCATGGAGCGTCCCTAAGACTCACAGCACAGGTCAGTCAGTGCTGGCTGCCAAATGAGGTGTGGCGCCTTGTGCCAAGGAGACCTATATCTGAGGTCTGGGAGGAGGTGGGCTGAGGAGAGGCAGGAGCCACCATGCTGGGAACGAAGGCACCAGGCAGGTGGCGAGAGATTCAGGCTGAGATGTGCTGTCTCAGACCCTTCCAACGGCTCTCGGGGAATCTATAAAACAAGGGCTTGAGAACTCTGCCCTCCACGTAGCTCAGGACCCAGGCCAGCTTCAAGAACTTAGCTGAGTGACTGGGAGTGGGGCCTCTGGCTCCCTGGAGCCTAGGTTCTCAACAGCATATGAATGGGGTATGAAGTTGGACAAGAGGCTGGGAGAAACACATCCCTAGGCTGAGGGTGGGGGCGGGGGCACAGTAAAAGAACCACTCTTCCTTGCTGCTGCCACCCCAAGGGAATCAGTAACCAGTCCGCAAAGCCACATAAACTATGGAGCCCTCCAGAGCAAATGAAGCCCAGAGATGGAATTGCTCTGTTTAAAGCACAAAAGAAGTTGTGACCCAGAAACCTAGGGCCCAGGGACAGGTAGCAGAGTCTCCTGCTTCTGCCCTGTGCAGCCCTCATCTGCATGTCACCAGATGTCATCTCCATAAGGCCATCCCAGTCCTGAGAGAGAGGGGTGTTATTCAGGCACTCTAATAGTAGTGAAATACAGGGAGGGCAGGGGCCAGGATCTTGGCCTTCATATACTTCCCCAAACTAAATTCCATCTTAAGTCCAAGGGGGGAGGGGGAGGAAAGAAAAAAAACAAACCCAGAACCTGACCAGAACAGTTGAGTCTCTCAACAACACACTCTGCCCATCCCTGCCCCCAGTGCATAGTTCACATTACCACGGTGCATGTATGTACACATGTACAAACACCATGGCCTCGTGCCCCCAGTAAGCCTCACTGTTAACTGCTAATGTGGAGCGTGTAGAAGGCCCAGGGCTCAGGAACATAGATGACACCAGGGTACTTCTTTCTGAGTACAGGGTCATTCCACAGCCAAGCCACCCACAGAGCCACCAGTGAGAGGGTGAGTGCGAAGGAATACAAGAGGAAGAGGCCATTGCTGTCCAGGAAGAGGCTCCTGCGCTTCTGGTGCAAGACTAGAGCCAGCATGGCGAAGAAGGTGAAGATGAAGAGGATGAAGATCTGGCCTTCGGTGACCAGGTACCTGGAGGAAGAGAACAGGGGTGGAGGTGAAGTGGGTGCCATGGCAACACCATCCCTAGCATCCTCCTGGACCAAGTCCTAGGCTGCCCTCCCAGTCAATGGGAACATCTCACCTAGTGAGTGGACTGAGTATGCCCAGGGGCGTCATACTGCTTTGACTTTAAGTGGTTTAATCATACTCTGCTGGTCAGCTAGGTGAGAGGGTGCAAGACTTTAATCCCAACACTGGAGACTTCGAGGACAGCCTGACCTACAGAGTGAGTTCCAGGATAGCCAGACCTATACACAGTGCTGCAAACATGTTTCATAACAATAATAAAGATAATAATAATACTCAGCTGGGTATGGTGGCTCATGGGTTTACACTGTGCCCAGGGTGCAGAGGCAGACAGGTAGGTCTCTGGCTGCTGCTACACAGCAAATTCCAAGGCTATGTACTGAGAGTCACAGGATATCTGGGCTTTGGTTTCTGGCTTCTCTTTTTCTTTTCTTTTTTTTTTTAAAGATTTATTTATTTATTTTATATATGTTTATATATGTGTATAATATAAATATATATATATATATATATATATATATATATATATATATATATATTTTATATATGTGAATTCACTGTCACTGTCTTCAGATACACCAGAAGAGGGCATCAGATCCCATTACAGATAGCTGTGAGCCACCATGTGGTTGCTGGGATTTGAACTCAGGACCTCTGGAAGAGCAGTCAGTGCTCTTAACTGCTGAGCCATCTCTCTGGCTTTTCTTACCACATTAGGACACTTCCACATGATAAAAACTGGCTCTGGAGGAGCACGAGAATGCACTCTTGGCAGAGAACACTGTGCAACACATGGTCTCAGTTCTCATACTCCCTGGGGCCTCATCTCCTGCCAGCTTGGTTTCTGGAGACAACTGAGTTTGGGGATTCCATCCCAATCCATGGAGACTATTGTCATTACTGTCCCCTTGAAGACTGGACCACTGTCATCTCCTGGAGTTGTTGCAACCCGCATACAGAGCACTCAGAGGCACTTGGTGGATTCTACAAGCTTTCCTACCTGTCTGCCTCTAGGGCACCCCAATGCCGGCCTGTTCACTTAAGGAACTCCAGCTTTACAACCGAGGCCTGGGACCTTGGGGACATCATGCAACAACTTTGAATGACAACTTCAGACTGTTTTCTCCCTTATGAGGGTAACAACATAAACATCCTCTCAAGGTGTCTAGCAAGGGCTGTGTGTCTGTCTGTCTGTCTGTCTCTTTTTGTTTTTGTTTTTGTTTTTTGTTTTTTTTTGAGACAGGGTTTCTCTGTGTAGCCCTGGTTGTCCTGGAACTCACTCTGTAGACCAGGCTGGCCTTGAACTCAGAAATCTGCCTGCCTCTGCCTCCCAAGTGCTGGGGTGAAAGGCGTGCGCCACCACTGCCTGGCTATGTGTGGGTTTTTACTTGGTGGCTCAGTCAGTGCCTGTGCCCTTTGTCCTCCCCATGTGCCAATGTCCACTCACCAGTAGTACAGACCACTGGGCACCACCAGGAGCAGGGCAGGTCCTGGCATGTGGCTCTCAGCCTTGCAGGTGGTGAAACAGCCACTGAAGTACATGAAGAGGATGAGGAAAAAGGGGATGTACCTGTGACAGAGAGGCAACAGCTTCACAGGCCTGGCCGGGGCCATGCCCGCCACCTTCCCACTGGTCCTAGTATGTCACCGTGTTGGCATGTCATGCACAATGCTCTACCTCCAGCCTTTTCTACCCTGAGAGTCAAGGTGGGAGGAACAGAAACTAAAAGGTAACTCTCATGCAAAGGCTCCAGTGTTAAAACTAAGGTGAAGGAGTGGGCGCCTTGGTAACCACCTCCTGCCTGGCTTCCCTCTCTGGACGTGGTGCCTGCCCTGCCCTTCGTTCCACATGGAGATGAGGGGATGAGGGGCTCTGTGTCCCACCCACGTCCCTCAAATACCAGCAAGTCCAGTGGCACACTAGCCTGGAAACTGGCTGCCCAGCAGGGCTGAGGCCTGAGAGAACACAGTGCTGGGGGACCAAGGAGAACTGTGAAGGCCCTCACTCATCCTCAGCCCACTCTCTACCTCATCCAAGAGTATGGCTTCCCCCCGCCACAGGGGGGCGCCCTTTCTCCTTCCAACACACACACACAGGCACACTTGCTCATAACTCCTGCTCACATGCAACCCTTTTCTGTCATGTGACACCCCGACCCTCAGTACTCAGTCCACTCCCCTAACCTCTCCTGAGTTCCCAGCTCATTCCTCCTCTCCCCACTTCCAAAGGAAGACTCATCTGTCAAGGTCAGGGAGAGCTGGCAAGAGAGGCCCTTCTGAACCAAGACACTACAGACAGACCCACAGACACCAGTGCTGGGCACGTGACGAGGGAAGCACCTCACAGTGCTAGCCCGGCACCTCCTAGCTAACCACTGCTCTCGCCTCTTTCCTCTGGCTTTAGTTCATCTTGTGTAGGATGAAGGGAGGAGGAGGAAACCCTTTACTTGAGCCCTGAGTCTCTGACTCTGACCTCATGCCTGAGATTTTCCTGAGAGCGGCAGTAGTGGCGATGGTAGAAAGATTTCCCTGGGAGAACGTTCTAAGATGGGGAATACAATCTGTACCACCCAGACCTGGCCCTGCTGGCTCTTCTCAGCTTTCCACACCCACAACTGTCTCCATCAGATCCACAACTCTCTGTGTGTTTTTTTATCAGGGCTAGGCTCCACCCTCCCCAACCCCAGGCTCATGAGGACAAGCATCTGCTTGCTGCCCTCTAGTGGCCGCTGTGGGAACTTCAAGTAAGAAGGAGGCACTAGAGGTCTCTAGAGGAAAGTATCTGGGTCTTCCCAGCATGCTGACCAGGGGTCCCACTCATAACATCTTCACTGAGCAGAGAATGCCATCCCAGATGCTCCAGTCAATAGCTGGAGGCCTGGGATCCAGGGAGCCTTGTCCAGTATTTCTTGGTGCCTGGACCCTGGATGGAACCTAGAGCAGTCAGCCCGTCACTCACCACATGCAGTGGCCCAGGTACTCGTCATAGTAGTACAACAGCTCAAAGGAGTCAATCTGAGAAGGCACAGGGGTGGCAGAGTGAGGGGGGCTGGGACCCACCCATCCTGCCCCTCTCTACCCACCCCCCCCACCATTCTCATTCCCTCCCTAGGGTACCAGAGGGGCCATGTGGAGCCAGTTACTGTGCCACATTTTTGTTTTGTTTTGTTTTGTTTTGAGACAAGGTCTTGCTATATAAACCAGGTCAGTCTTGAACTTGTAGCAACCCCCTTCTCTTTGTCTCCTGAGTCCTGGGGTTATAAATGTGCATCCCACAGCCAATCAGACACCGTGTCCCTTTGCAATTAGCAGCATACTAGTTTGGGTGGCGGTAGACAACAGTGCCTTCCCTCACTTAGGCGCATGCTTGTAATTCTAGCACACCAGGCGGCAGACAGGGGGATCAGGAGTTCGAGGTCATCCTTGCCGACTTAAACAATTTGTGGTCAGCCCCAGCGTCATGATGACTGGCAGGGAGGCAGCCTCACCAGAGTCTCCGGCTTGAGGTTCTTGATGATAGGGTTCTCTCTGACGGACAGGTGGTGCTGGTACCCACTGAAGAGCAGGCGATGGTTGACTGAGTCTCCCACCAGGTGGATGCTGGCTCCCATGATGAAAGTGATGATACTGACATAGACTATAGACCGCGGCAGCGTTCGGGGGGACCGCTCGATAAGCTGAGGTGAAGAATGAGGGCCATGGCATGCATGCCCCTGCCTCAATTACGATGTGATAACCTCTGCCTCCCTTCCCTCAGAAAAACGGGATAGAAAGTCCCTCTGGAACACGTGGGTTCCTTAGTGGGGCAGCCCAGGTCCTGATCACGGTGGGGTGTAAACCCAGCAGGGTTTGCCAAACACAAACCCGGGAACATGGGGTGGAAGAGTTAGGTGTCCTGACAAGGCCTGGTCCTTCCACTACCTCAGTGTGTCCTGTGTGCGCCTTAGGTGGGCTAGCATGATACACTGATCTGAGTTTTGAGTAGCAGGCCCTAGCAAACAGAAAATGTCAGGGTGTATGAAATGAGCGTGGAAGTTCTAAAAACCACAGAAACTGAATCTTGAGGCTGTGCCTCTCCTACTGTTAGAGATTTGAAATGTCTTCCATTTTTAATTTTTTGTAAAGATTTACTTATTTTATGTATATGAGTACACTGTAGCTGTCTTCAGACACTCCAGAAGAGGGCATCAGATCTCATTACAGATGGTTGTGAGCCACCATGTGGTTGCTGGGAATTGAACTCAGGACCTCTGGAAGGGCAGTCAGCACTCTTAACAGATGAGCCATCTTTCCAGCTCTCATTTTTTTAATTTTTAAAGAAACATTTACCTATTTCTTGTGTGTATGTATGTGGGTACACATGTAAAGGTCAAAGGGCAGTCTGTGGGCATTGTTTCTCGTTTATGTCATGTGGGGAGGAAAGTCAGGCTGTCAGGCTTGGCAGCAAGCCCCTGACCCATTGAACCTAACTCATGACACGTGCATGTGTGAGGGAGAGGAAGAGAGGGAGACAGGCCAGTCTGTACCTTTAGCAGCAGGAAGGGTGTGATGATGTTGTAGGTCATGTGGAAGTAGTCCCCGACACTTGGCTTGTTGAGAGGAAACCACTGGATCGGGAATACCAGCTGGGGAAGAGAGCATCACTCACAGGAAGGCCTGCAGGCCACTGGACACCAGCCCCTCACAGACACTGAGCGCTTCGCTTCCTGTGTTCTCTTGGAACCCCAGGCCTAAAGGACTCCCAGAGAGAAACTGAGTCCCCCAGTCAATAAGTGGACTGTCCCAGTCATATACGATACACAGATATCCAGGCCTCCTACGTGATAGCACTCCCCCACCCCCAGTTTTTATTTTTAAAATTTTTATTTTTATTTTTTTATTTTTTTGGTTTTTTTCAAGACAGGGTTTCTTTGTGTAGCCCTGGCTGTCCTGGAACTCACTCTGTAGACCAGGCTGGCCTCGAACTCAGAAATCTGCCTGCCTCTGCCTCCCAAGTGCTGGGATTAATGGCGTGCGCCACCACACCCAGCTATTTTTTAAACTTTTATGTTTTATTTAATCTTTCATCTAAGAACAAAACACATTTACAATCTAAAATCCTTCCTAATTTGAAAACCTTTCTTTTTCCTTTGGTCTTTTTTTAAACCAAAACTACACTATATCATAGTCCTATCTGTTTTATTCCACTGACTGCCGGGAGCGTCAAATGCCTGCTGAACCTTCTGCTGTCCAGGTCCGTGTGGGTCTTTTGCTCCGTGGTTAGGTTTATTTCAAGGCATTTTCTGTTTTGTTTTCCAGGCTATTGTGAACGGGACTGCCTTTCTGATTTCTTTCTCAGTCTGTACCTGTCTGGTATAGAGGAAGGTTACTGATTTGGGTATGTTAATTTTGTAACCTGCCCCTTTGCTGGAAGTGCCTAGCAGCTAGGTTTGTTTTGTCTTAAGACAGGGCCTCTCTGAAGACCATGTAACTCAGACAGGCCACCAAAGTACATGTTTAGTGTGGAAGGTTAAGCGTCAGTAACAGAAACAGCCATTTGCATATATTGCTATAAAGATATATCCTAATGTAGAGCAATCAAGGTGCAGAATATAGGGTATAAAACAAATTTTCCTTTGGTTGGGGAAAAAAAAAAGACATTTCTATATATGTTTACATAACCAGAGAAAGGAATGGAAGGGTATGCCCCAGCCCCTCAGAGGCGGGACAGGGATGGGACCAAGAAGGTCTAACACTTCCTTATTTTGGGACTTCTACTCTCACTACTTGCTAGTGACTTTATTTTAATTATTACAAATTTGGTCAGTTATAATATGCAAAACCAGCTAACGGGCTTCCCCTCCAGAGGACAATTAGGGAGGACAGATACACTCTGTTCCCGTCCCCAAACCTTCTGTCTGGCTCAGTGATTTGGTTAAACCTGGTCTGACTACTTCAAGGTGAGCTACAAGATAAACAGGATGACAACTGGGCCCCACCCAGGCCCTCTCACTCACTTGGCTGGCCAGTCACACAGCTACAGAATATAAAAGCTTCTGAATTTGCTACAGAAGTGATGTCCAGGGGGCTGCTCAGTGGGACTCAGCGGGACCCAGCCTCACACTTACCATGGCAATGGGGCGGCCAAAGTCCAGAACCCAGTTCTGCAGTGTGAAGTAGAACCAGAGGTCAAAGTGGAAGGGGGCAGTGCGGTCTTTGTCCTCGGCCTTCACAGAGCCATGCCTGGTGAAGAATGAGAGACAGGGTCAGCCGGCTCTCCTCCTGCTTTGCCATCAGCCTTAGGGAAAGACAGAGGTCTAGGCACTTGAAGACAGAACATGCATGCTATCTAGATGGGAACTGGGTGTTGCCAAGAGGACAGTGGTGGGTTTCAGTTGACCCAAGTCCCCTGTGACTCAGGAAGAAGCTGGCCCAGGGTGAAGTCACTGTCAAGCCTCCATTACAGAACGATGGCGGGAACAAAGCAAGACATGAAAGACGAATAGGGTGGTCTGGAGAGATGGCTCAGCGGTTAAGAGCACTGATGGCTCTTTCAGAGGTCCTGAGTTCAATTCCCAGCAACAAGATGGTAGCTCACAAACATCTGGAATGGGATCTGATGCCCTCTTCTGGTGTGTCTGAAGACAGCTACAGTGTACTCACATATATAAAATAAATGAATAGTCTTTAAAAAAAAAAAGAAATGAGTGGCATCAAGTATGATGGCAGACCCCAGCATGAAGTACCCACTAGCCTCCAGGCACCATGAGCAGGTGTCTGATTGCATGAGCGCTTTCCTGTAGTTACATGCACATGGATGCCTGGTGTTACACGTGGTTGTGAGCTGCCTGACATGGGTGCTAGGAACTGAACCCTGGTCCTCTGCGGTACTCAGCAGTACACACGTAAAACCACTAAGCCACCTCTCCAGTCCTGAGTTGATGGATGTGTGTGTGTGTGTGTGTGTATGCGCATGCTCGCACAGAGTGCATGTGTGATGCTGGGAACAGAACCCGGGGCCTTGACATGTTAAGCCTGTATCCCGCCGTGGAGCTACACCCCATCTCCTCACGCCAGCCATTCCTTTAACCATACAGGAACTCCTGAGAGTTGACCGTTACCCTAGTTTTATAAGTGGAGGGAAAGCATCCAGTAGAGTAAGTGTCTGGCCTAAGTGAATAGGCTTCTAATCTCCATCCCAGTGTGTCCACGGTGACCGGTCCATGGGGACAGTCACAGAACAGTGGGGACTGCGCTGGGACCACAGCCTTCCTCCACCTCCTCCTCAACTGTTCAGAGGTTCTGGGGGAGGCTGGAATGTTACCGGTGCGTATCAGAGCCTGGGAAAGAGGCCAGCAAGGACACCATGGTGTAAGAAACACGGGGTGAAGAGAGTACCCAGCCTGTCCCCCTCTCAAAGCACTTGGTCCCCTGCTAGTCACAGATGCCTTGAAGTTCACAGGCATCCCCCCTTCCTATGGGAAGGCTTCTCTGAGAAAGCTTTTCCAAACCACGCCAGCCCTACAGGGACAGGCATTCTTCAGTAACTCAAACCTGTTACAGCAGCATGAAACCTGTGTTGTGCTCTTCCAGCTAGGCCCTCAGGAGGGCGGCCTTAAAAAAAATGTAAACGGGTATATGAGTGTATGAGCATGCACGCATATGGAGGCTGACAGACTTTGTTCAAGGCTGCTCTCTTTTTCAAACTCAGATCTTCAGGCTTAGTGGGTACCTTAACCCACAGAGTCATATGGGCAAGCCCAAAGGAGAAATCATTAAGGTTCCCCCAACTCTCCAACCTCCCTCATTTATCTCTCTTACAGCAAGCTTACTATCCAGAAACAAAACACTAATAGTTCCTAAGATGACAGGGACAGTCTTACTATTCTGTGTGCATGGCCAGGAGAGGCATGGGTGACGCAGATCCCTGACCTCCAGAGATAGCTCTGTCCCTGGCTTGGGCTGACTTAAAACCATCACTGGGGCCAGTTCCGTATCCCTCCCCTATGGGCACGTGGTCCTCTGTAGGTGTTGTTGTGATTGTCCTATATTTGCTGAACTCAGCTAATTAGCTCCCCCTAGTCCCAAAGATAAATAGATGGACCAAGCCACCCAGGAAGAGGGAGGCAGGCCTCTGGGGAATCCGTGGTCCTGCATAAGGCAAAGCAGGTAGAGTAGGCTTTCTGCAATCGGCATAGCCTCCTGTCCCCGCACCACACACCGAGCACCAACTGTACAAGACGTTACAACCTTTACCCGCAGCATCTCAGTCAACCCCAGGCAGTGGCATCAGAGGCAGGGCTGTTCCCTACTGCTTTTAGACAAAGATGCTGAGGCTGAGGTCAGAGTCCAGCCACTGTCGCCTGCTGCGTTGTAAGGAGCTGCTATGACTACTTTTATTACCTCTTTCCCAACTCTTGCTTCTTTCCCCAGAGGTAGTGTCAGACACGGGGAGGGCTTGGCAAATTGGGGAAAGAGCGCCTTCTGGTGCTGGCTCTCTAGGATGCAAGCCCCAAGGTTGCCTGTGGTGAAAGTTCCACCCTCCAAAGACAGCCAAGAGAAAGAGAAGTGGCCTCAAAGAAGAGGGGTGTGTTGTCTCTGTGTGTGTGTGTGTGTGTGTACACACACGCATGTGTGTCACGTGGCAGGCTGCCTCAGGGCCTTTATACTGGCACCTTTTGCTGGGGTTGGGGAATGGAGTGGGCAGTGCTGAGTTCACCCTAACTGCCACGGAAATGCAGAAGTTCCTGGATAGCACAGAACTCAAGCCTGGGTCTCTGTGCTCTAACAGCTTACTGTTCTGATCACTATAATAAGCCGGCTGGCGTTTGAGTTCAATCTAGAAAAGGATCAGTGTAGCCAGGAACAATATGCGGAACCTACAAAAAGGAAGGGTGCTTTAAGGAGGGACTGGCACTTTGAACCAGAAGAGCTGCATGTGAGCTGCAGGAAAAGGCCTGGGGGAGAAAGCACTGCAGCAATCCCAGGCCTATCAGAGACTAAACAGTAGAGCTGGCCAGGCCTAAGACAGGGCAGATATTCAGGTTAACAATGCAGACTGCTCAGAGTGTGGTGACAGCGCCCCAGAAGAGTCCCTGTTGGTCCTTTCCTCTTTATGACTTTCAGAGCAGGCCTGAAACAGGCCGTAAGTGGTGAAGAGTGTGCAGGGGTAGGAGGGTGTCCTGTGTTTCATTCTGAAGCCCTCAACTCAGACAGAGCTGGGATGTCTGGTATAAAGAATTAAGGGACCGGGCAGTGGTGGCACATGCCTTTAATCCAGCACTTGGGAGGCAGAGCCAGTTGGATTTCTGAGTTCAAGGCCAGCCTGGTCTACAGAGTGAGTTGCAGGACGGCCAGGGCTACACAGAGAAACCCTGTCTTGAAAAACAAACAAACAGGGCTGGTGAGATGGCTCAGTGGGTAAGAGCACCCGACTGCTCTTCCGAAGGTCCGGAGTTCAAATCCCAGCAACCACATGGTGGCTCATAACCATCCGTAACAAGATCTGACACCCTCTTCTGGAGTGTCTGAAGACAGCTACAGTGTACTTACATATAATAAATAAATAAATCCTTAAAAAAAAAAAAAAAAAAAAAAAGAAAAGCAAGTGCAGATAAATGGGGAGAACACTTTAAAAAAAAAAGAAAGAAAAACAAACAAACAAACAAACAAACAAAAAGAATTAAGGAGCCAGGAGGAGGTGTGTACCCCTAATCCCTGCACTCAGGAGGCAGAGGCAGGGGATCTCTGAGTTCTTAGCCAGCCTGGTTTATAGGTTGAGTTCTAGGACAGCCTAGACTACACTGAGAAACCCTGTCTTGAAAAAGAAAAAGAAAAAAAAAAAAAAAAGAAATAAAGGGGTTTTGAAAGCACACATGAGGAAATGGGGGCACTTGGTGCATACCTCTAGAAATCACTGGTTCACACTAGAGTTTCCTTAATTTCTCCCTCTATCCCAGGAAGCACTTCAGTAAACGGGAACCCCTAACATTACTGTGGCCTAGCTTAGGCCTAGCAGGTAGGGAAAAGTGGTAGCAACAGGATGAGGGGAAGAGCCGAGCTCGGGACTCCAGACTCACACACATGGATGTTCAGAATCCCGCTCCGCACTGCAGGGCTTTCCCTGGCACGCTGGCTTTTCCTCAGCCTAATGAAAGCTTTCCTTTACAGCAATACAGACAAAAGACAGGCAAACATCTGAACCCGTTTCCTTCTGGGGGGCTTTGACAGTGATGGCAGATCACACAGGGGAAAGGTACCTCCCCTCAACACCGGAAGATGAGGAACCTCAAGCAGTCCCAAGTTCCTGACTCCAAACTTCCCAGGCTGAGCCCCATCAGGAGCGACAGACTGAACCGAGGATAGTGGTGAAAGCCAATGCCGGCCCGGGTAACCTGAGGCAAGCCCGGCCTTCGCTCCTGCTCGCCTCCTCGGCTTCCCAAGTGTACCACACGGGGAAACTGACACCTGGACAGCTGGGAAGCCAGGACCAGGCGGCAGCATCTGCAAGCCTAGGGGGAGCAGAAAGGCAAAGGGCTTGTCTAGAGCCTGTGGACGGGGAGTAGGGAGAAGGGCTCCAGCTCCTTATAACCACTGAGATGCCCGACATAATGAGACCAGGACATTTCAACAAAAATGAAGACATGCAGACAAATAACAAGGAAAAAGAGAAAAGCTCCCAGAGACGGCTGTGGTGGCGCTTTGGAAGGCAGAGTCTGGTGGATCTCTTAGTCTGAGGCCAGCCTGGTCTACAGATGGAGTTCCAGGACAGCCAGGACTATGTAATAGAGTCCCTGTCTGAACAGAAAAGCAAAGACAGCGTAAATAACGTAAACCCTGTAGCATCAATGCACAGATCACAAGTAGAACAACCGTGACAGCCACAAATATGGAAGAGGATTTTGACGCCCTTAGTGCCACGGGCAGCTTGTGGAATGCCTGCTGAACTTGTGGAAGGTTTTTGGGTGTTATACAGCCTGAGCCTCAGTCTGGACAGACGCCTTACCACACACTGAACCTACTTCCTTATCAGTCAGAGACAGTGATGTAATACTTAGAGTATTGGGACCCTCAAGTGACAAGAAGCTGCTCAATAATGTGCCTAAGGGCAAATCTGCCCTGATAGCGTGTATATACAAACTAAGATGGCTACCGTGTTACTACGCCACGGAGAGCTCATAGGATGACCCCCAGGTAGAAATGTTACCAGAGGCAGCACAGCACATGCTCAGAGAATCGCTCCCCAGACGGAAGTATGAAAAGGCTGTCTTCAGCCTAGTCTCCCAGAACTTTCCCCCACCATCCCAAATCACACCAGGGACCTCCTAAAATGCACCTGGTGCACACAAGGGCTCAAATCTCTCCACGGCTCTTTGGTACCTGTGGCATATGGAGTATACATCTTTACCAGGTCACTCGGCCTGCTCCAAGTGAACAGCCTCCTCACCCAGAGTAGGTTCCTCCTCCAACTTCAGACTCCAGGGCCTTCTGGGCCTACGCTGGGGCATTTGGGGCACTTTGAAGTTGGTCCAACCCCTGTCATTCATTTTCTCTTACATTTGTGACATGTCCAACACCAGTATGTACACGCCTTGTCTTTCCTCACGTTCTTCCATGTCCAGTTTCTGTGGGCTGGGGATTGAACCCACGACTTCCTGCATGCTATGCAGTCACTACCGACTAACTACATCCCCCTAGGAACCTGCCTCTGCCTCCTGTGAAAAGCACAGCCACCATGCCCAGCCTAATATCCGTTAAGTGTCTGTCCTCTGCAGAGTCTTGTACTGCTCAACTCCTCCAGAAAGCCCTCCAGGATTAGCTGTCACCTGCTTTAACTCCGACTTTCCTATTTGCCAGCTGGCACAACCCTAGGCACATGACAGGTGCTTAATCAATACGTGTGACAGGCGGGGAATGCAGACTGTGAAGCGGATGGAGGCAGACTGGAGGAAAAGATGAAAGGATGGATTTTGTGCCTCTGGCTCTGCCCCGTCGAGCCAGATAAACCCCAAACATCTCCCCTCTGAGAGAAGGGTCCTCTAATTCAGGATGGGAGCGTGCCACTTCCCGCTGTCCCCGGTAAACGGCCCACTTTCCCTGGGCCCTGAGCCACCGGATTCAGAGCAGAGTCAGTCTTGCCCAGAGCAGGAGGTTCCTGAAAACTTGGAAGGGAACACAGGGACTCAGCCGAGCTGGCCGGGGTGGCCCCCGAGTAGCCTATCCCTGCGGTTCCCCTAACCCTGGCGAGGTCTCTCAAACTCTGGGGCCCCTCGCGGCCTCCCTGTCCCCGCTCCGCTCGCACCTGGCCTGCACGAACGCGACACCGGGACCGCCCGCCGCTCCGGGGAGCTGCCGCCTCCGCGCCGCCGCCTCCATGGCCGCCACGCTCGGCCTCGCCTTCCGGGAGGAGAGAAGGCTGCGCGGGCCGCGCGGAGCCTCGGCGCCCAACGCGGGGAAGGCTGGGCGGGAGGAGAGAGCGCGGCCCCGGGGCGGGAGCGAGGGAAGCGAGCGCGGGGCCCCGGGGCGGGCGGGAGGGGAGGGGAGGAGCTGGAGGAAAGAGCAGGGGGAGACCTGGTGAAGGGAGGAGGATGGGGAGGGGCTTAGGGCAGGCCGGGAGAGGAGCAGGGGGAGGACGGCGTGTGGGGAGGAGGAATGGGGGAGGGGAAGTGGAGGGAGAAAGCTGGAGGGCGAGTTCCGCTTGAGAAGGAGGGGCCTAACTTATGTCCCAAAGGTCTTGGGTCTTAGCTGGATCTGCACTCTGGTGGGGACGCCTGGCGCCTGGGTAGTTGTTTGTTTTTGTTTTTCCTGGGTTCTCTGCATTTCTGCAGGAAAAATGCCTTGCCTAGCCGGGCTTAAAGGTACTGGACAGACGGAGGTGAACCGGGGACCCAGAATGACCAAGCTGTGAGGTCATCAGAAGACCTGGGGTCTTTGAGCCCTCCTTCCTCGGATTAAAGACTGCTGGATAAACTATCCACTGTGCTTTGATGTGTGAAGAGTATAGTGAATTCCCTCCTAGTTGGAGAGTCCTGGCATTGGGGAAAGACACACACCCCTTCCTCATTCGATTGTGTTAAGAACCTCATAAGTTCTGGGCAGGAACCTATGAGCCCCGTTCAGAAGTGCTCCTGTTTGTAGCTACTGATAGTGATGGAGGAAGTTTCTGAGGGTTGTGTAGCCATAGAGGCAGTAAGGCCAAACAGGCGACACAGGAAGGTTACCTGACAAAGAAATATGAACTGGAGGCAGGAAAGAGCTCCAAGCAGAGGGAGCAGCCAGAATTCCCCACACACCCACCCCTCCTCTTCCCACATCCCTGTGCAGAGATTAGCTGGTATGGAGGAATGGAAAGTTATGTGAGAACTGCTCAAGGAAGTGAGTGACAGGCTAAGATGGGGGAGAGAGGGGTTTAGACTAGAGCCCCTCCCCATCCCTGAGAACCCCAGGAAGCAGCTCAGGACCAGCCCTGGCAGGAGACTGGCATATGTGTGCATTTCAGGCACAGCTCATCCCCAGGTGGGTGAGAAGAGGTAGAACCAGAGATGGGAGGAGGTGCAACCTGTTGAGTACCAAGTTCTTTTTTTTTTTTTTTTTTTTTTTTTTTGGTTTTTCAAAACAGGGTTTCTCTGTACAGTCCTGGCTGTCCTGGAACTCACTCTGTAGACCAGGCTGGCCTCGAACTCAGAAATCTGCCTGCCTCTGCCTCCCGAGTGCTGGGATTAAAGGCGTGCGCCACCACGCCCGGCCGAGTACCAAGTTCTAATGAGGGTCCTGGACTGTATCAGTAAAGCGGGGTGGGATGGGACATGCGCAGTGGTATGGGAGCTATCTTCTTTGGATGCATGGTTGTAAGGGGAGAGGAGTTTAGACATGACCAGGCTCTGCATCCAAGTGGGTGGAGCAAGTACAGGTAAATGAGACTTCATCTTTGGACACACGAAGCTCCGGTTGGCTCAGGATGCTGTTGGACCCATGGGTGTGAAGCTCAGACGACATGTCCGTCGGTAGGAGCCTGGCAGATTGACTGAGCCGCAGGAACGCAGGTGGCACCCAGAACCCAAGGAGACAATGTCCCAACGAAAAAAGAGAACAGAAGCCAAACATGAGAAGTATCTGCAAGGCACACTGTCTGGGGACCAGGGTGGCAGAGGTCAGATAAATTGCTCAGCCCCTCCCAGACTCAGTTTACTCATTTGTAACAAAGGGAGAGCTATTTCATCTATAGCTTTGAGAGTACAGTGGACAAAGAAATGCATGAGCCTCTTACAGACTATCTGGCTCTGTTGGGCTGGTTTTGTTGGAGAGTATGTATTTGTTCATGCATTCATACATGTGTGCGTGTGGTATGGTGTGTGTGTGTGTGCACTCGATCTTGGAGATTGTGTACATATACAGGCAGGTGCACGTGGAAGCCAGAGGTCTTCATTGGGTGTCTGCCTCGGTTGTTTCTCTTATTTTGGGCGACAGGGGTCTCAGTGAGCCTGGAACTTATCAATTTGGCTAGACTGGCTGGCCAGCGCGAATCAGGGATCCGCCTGTCTCTGTGGGTTACAATTGTGCTGCATACACCTGGCTTTTCAAGTGAAGACTGGGGTCTAAACTGGGGTCTTCATGCTTGTACAGTACCACTCTACCAACTGAGCTGTGTGCCCACTCCCAGACTGGTTATGTGTATCAGCCTGTTCTGGGGGCCCCTTCTCTGGTACAGGGGCATTGAACTCTGAATTTTTTTTTTTAAATGAAAGTTATTCTTCCTTGCTTTGGTCAGACCTGCATGGACTACTTGACCCTGAGAGGCTGGGTTTGTCTGCCTCAAAAATCATTCTCTTCAGCCCAGAGGCCACAGCAAGAGATTGTTGCTATGATAATTACTGAATGCTATATTTGTTTCAATGCATTTTTTTAAATTTTTCTTTATCTTATTTCCTTCCTTTCTTTTTATTTTCTTTTTTTTAAAAAAATAGCATCTTATGTAAACCAGTATAGCCTCAAACTTACTATATAACTAAGGATGACCTTAAACATTTTTTTAAAAAGATGTGTTTATTTATTATGTATAGTATTCTGTCTACATATATGCCTGCATGCCAGAAGAGGGCGACAGATCTTGTTACAGATAGTTGCTGGGAATTGAACTCTGGACCTCTGGAAGAGCAGTCAGTGCTCTCAACCTCTGAGTCATCTCTCTAGCCCCAACCTTAAACTTTTGATGTCTTTGTCTCGCCCCCCCCCCCCAAGTGCTATTAAACTTTGCCCAGTTTCAGGACTCTGAAGGTAGGCAGCTCTATCCCAGCCCTCTTTCCATGACTTGTTTTCTTTTATCTCTTTTATCTCTTTTATCTTGCCTATGTCATAACCAGAACAGGTGATGTCCTGATTTGGGAACAAACAACTCCAACATCCTGAGCTGAAATAATATGTTCAAGGTCAGCCAGTGACAGCATCCACACCAGGTCCTCGGCTTAATTCCCAGGAATCTGATTTGCAGATTGATGCTGCTGTGGCTGCCCGGCTCTGACCCCAATCTCTCCCCCTCTCTGTGGCTTTGCAATGCTGCTGGGCTGCAAAGGGAGGGGCTGAGGTACCCAGATGTGATCATGAAGTTAATAACCCTTGGGTGGGCTATAGAGGGGGAGCCTGTGACCCATTTAATCCTCCAATTACTTAAATAACAACAAATCTGCCTTCTGCCTGAAGGACCAGCTGCTGCCAAGGGGAGAGGAGTCCGTGCTGCTGGAGCAGGCTTTCCTGGATGAGCACAGCCCCGCCCAGATCTGATGGGAGTCACAGGCCTGCTCTTTCCCATCCTGCTAGCTCCCTTGAAGAACACCATCTCCTTTAGCTCTTAAATGTCATGGAAGTATGCTGTGGAGGGTAAACAAAGTGTCAACTTCTGGGCACAGAGGGGCATCCATTTCAGGACCTTGCTTGTGACTTTATGGGGACATGATTCCTGCACACGGAAAGAGCAAATAGCCTCAATTCTCAGAGTTTCAGTTTCAGTGTCCAACAATCAAATAATTTGTAGAAGAACCCTAAAGGGCTATCAAGGGCGGAGCAGAGTTCAAATTAGGCTTTTCTCCTTTCTCTCTCTCTCTCTCTCTCTCTCTCTCTCTCTCTCTCTCTCTTTCTTTCTTTTTGTTTTGTTTTCCGACACCAGGTTTCTCTGTCTAGCTAGGCTGGCCTGGAACTCACAGAGATCTATTTGCCTGCCTCTACCTCCTAAGTGCTAGGATTAAAGGCAAGCACCGCCTCTGCCCTGCTCAAGTTTTCAAGATTGCACAACTTGAATTGGTTCAGGTATTTTGGAAAACAGTTAAACTTTTCTTAGAAAGTTAAATATGTGTTAGCACACAACCCAGCCATCCTGTCTCTAGGTGTTTATCCAGCATCTGTCCACAGGAAGGCTTGTGCTGGACAGGTTCCTGGCAACCTTACTGTAATAGTTCTAAACTAAAATTAAGAACATGCGCAGTTGCATGGATTAAACTCCTGTGGAGCATCCTAGTACTGGAGACGGCTCCCTCACAGGAGCAACTGAGCCCCTGGTACAGATACAAGCATGGGTGACTCTCAAAAGGGTCACATAGAGAAAAGAACCAACAGATAAGAGCATGGGTGAATCTCAAAAGGGTCACACAGAGAAAAGAACCAACAGAAAATCCTGAGCCATTCCATGAAATTTAGGAAAAGGTGAGAATAGTGGCAGTAGGCAGATGCTGTGACATGGGACTGTAAAGCTTGCTACAAAGTGGAGGGAGGAGGATGGGGTGGGGTTCAAGGTCATCCTTGGCTACTGTATAGCAACGCTGAAGTCTACAGCAAAACAAAACAACCTAAAATAAAGAAATACTGGCTGCAGTTGACATTGGACAGGACTAAGAAACTGCACTCAGATAAAAGGCTAACTCAGCTGGGCAGCGGTGCCGCATGCCTTTCATCCCAGCACTTGGAAGGCAGAGGCAGGTGGACTTCTGAGTTCGAGGTCAGCCTGATCTACAGAGTGAGTTCCAGGACAGCCAGGGCTACACAGAGAAACCCTTTCTCGAAAAAACACAAAACAAAAAACAAAAAGATTGAATACTTTCAAGCTTAGAGCAGTTCAGTAAGAGACACACAGTAAATTTGGGTCTACCCTATAGCATCATCAGCCTGCTAGAAAGCCAACTCCTTTGGTCTTGAGGTTCTTTGTGCCTGAAGTTTAAGAGAAACACTCTTGGGCTGGAGAGATGGCTCAGTGGTTAAGAGCACCGACTGCTCTTCCGAAGATCCTGAGTTCAAATCCCAGCAACCACATGGTGGTTCACAACCATCCATAATGAGATCTGACATCCTCTTCTGGTGCATCTGAAGACAGCTACAGTGTACTTAGATATAATAATATTTTTTTTAAAAAAAAAGAGAGAAACACTCTTTAACAGAGTCATTTACTTCCATTCCTGTCTTCTGTGCTCCTTTGCATCTCCTGATCATCCTGGGATGGGCTTCAGTGCCAACAGCAGAATCAGGTCAAACCAATCTATGCATAATGCATGGATGACCTAGGAATTAACTTTCCACCCAATGCAGGAAACCCTTCTGGTTAGACATTAAATTAACTATTCATTGGCTTGGATACAAGATCCCTCACCAAACAATAAGCAAGTCATAATTCTTAATGGGCCCTGCTGGCCAAACTGGTTCCTTCTTCCCAGCTAGACAATAAACCAGAGGCAGTTCTCAGGTGCCCGTCAGCCAATAAGCATCTCTTGAGCTGCATCAGAATGAGGCGCACAGGGACCAATATTTCCTCCCTTCCTTTCTTCCTTGTCTGTGTGTGCCAGTGCCTGCAGGTTCACGTGCTTGTGTGCAGGAGACCTCCTTAGATCACTCTTTATGTTTGCTGTGTGAGCCAGTGTCTCTTACTGAACCTGACTCTGGCTAGGCCATCCTGCCAAGGAGCTTCAAGGATTCTCCCTGTCCCCAGCGCTGGGTTTACAGGCCTGGATTTTACATGGGTTCTGGAGATCTGGATGCAGCTCCCCAGGCTTATGTGAAGGGCACTTTACAGACTGAGCCATCTCCCAAAGGCCCCCTCCCCTTCCTGCTTTGCTCTTGTTTTCAAACAGGGTCTCACTATATAGCCTTGGCTGGCTTGCTACATTGACCAGACTGGCCTTGAACTGATGGACATCTGCCTGCCTCTACCTACTGAGTGCTGGGACTAGAGGTGTGAACCACCTCTCTTTGAGGGTCTCCTCAGACTTACTCTGTAGCCAACCTTGAGTCCTGATTCTCCTGAGAGGATCCTCTGGAGTTCACCCAGTTTCTCTGTTTTTTGTTGTTTTTGTTGTTGTTGTTTAAAGGTAGACTCTTGGGCCGGGCGTGGTGTTGCATGCCTTTAATCCCAGCACTTGGGAGGCAGAGGCAGGCGGATTACTGAGTTCAAGGCCAGCCTGGTCTACAAAG
>NC_034599.1:57737479-57743280 GCF_900095145.1 Mus pahari | reverse complement strand
TGTGTAACACTGGCTGGCCTGGAACTCTCTATATTGATCCTGAAATTTACTGAGATCCACCTGCCTCTGCCTTCTATGCAATGGGATTAAAGGCATGTAGCTATGGTAGTATTTTTTTTTGTTTGTGTGTTTGTTTTGTTTTCCTAGACAGGGTCTCTCTGTATAGCCCTGGCTGTCCTGGAACCCACTCTGTAGACCAGGCTGGCCTCGAACTCAGAAATCTGCCTGCCTCTGCCTCCTAAGTGCTGGGATTAAAGGTGTGCGCCACCACTGCCCGGCATGGTAGTATTTTTATTTTAAGTTTTTAAACATTCTATATGAATTATTTTGCCTACATGTGTATATAATGCCCATAGAATCCAGAAGAGGGCATGAAATCCCCTGGAACGAGAGCTTAGAACAGTTGTGAGCCACCATGTGGGTGCTAGAAACTCAATGCAGGTCGTCTGCAAGAGTGACAAGGATTCTCAACCACTGAGCTATTTCCCAGCTCTTTTGACAGCATTTTAAAAGCAGCCCCACAAATCCTGCTCCAGGCCCCCATATATGCGTATGTATGTGTCTGTATGTACATGTGCGTACATGTGTCTCTGTGTGTGTGTCTCTGTGTGTATATGTGCATAGTGTTTCTGTGTGTGTGTTTCTGTATGTGTGTCTGTGTGTATGTGCTTGTGTGTGTGTGTTTGTGTCTCTGTGCATGTGTCTGTGCATGTGTGTGTGTGTACTAGGGATGGAACCCAGGGCCTTATGAATGCTAACTACGGGTTCTACCACTGATCCATACCCTACCTATTATATATCTTTAATACGATTTAAATGTAGTGGGTGAACAGAAGTTAGCAGTGAATATTTAATTAGAAATGTTTTGCATGCTTTTTCAAAGTGTTGGGAGAGAGCTCTAATGGCTCTGTCCTCTTGATGAGAACTGAAGTGGGATTTTCTGAGATTTTGAGTCTAGGTTAGAGTGGCCTGGAGCTAACTCACTGTGCAGCTACCCAGCTGTGAGTTCTGGCATCCGCCAGCTCGATCTCACAAGTGCTGGGTTAAAGGCTTTTGCCACCATGCTTGGCTTCAAAATAATGGTCCTGTCACCGCACCTGGGCTGTGGAACTTACTATGCCATATATGTATATATAAATCTTTTTAAAAAAACTGTTTGCATGTATGTAATGGGATATTTTGAAGATGGGATTCAAGTTGGAACACAAAATTCAGTTGTGTTTCACACTTATTTTCTTTTTCTTCTTCTTCTTCTTTTTTTTTTTTTCTTTTGGTTTTTCCAGACAGGGTTTCTCTGTATAGCCTTGGCTGTCCTGGACCAGGCTGGCCTCGAACTCAGAAATTTACCTGCCTCTGCCTCCCAAGTGCTGGGATTAAAGGCGTGCACTACCACATCCGGCCTTTTTTGTTTTTGTTTTTGTTTTTTTGAGACAGGATTTCTGTGTGTAGCCCTGGCTGTTCTGGAACTCACTCTGTAGACCAGGCTGGCCTCGAACTCAGAAATCTGCCTGCCTTTGCCTCCCAAGTGCTGGGATTAAAGGCATGTGCCACCACGCCCAGCCACACTTATTTTCATAAGCTGAAGGTAATTGTGCATGGTATGCTGGCGCACCTGAATTTTGATAGGACACCTGTCCGTGAGGGCAGGGTTGAATTTTCCATTAGTGGCATCACATCAGAGCTTAAAGCTTTTCGAGTTTTACAGAGTTTCTGGATCCAGACAATTGGGTTAAGTTGCAGTCTATTTTCTGAAATCTGTAGCTTCCATTGAAAACCCAAAGACCTCTCTGGTGTAGCCACATATTTGAACTATTTTCTCTCTCTCATAAACTTCCTTCCCTCCCTCCTCTCTCTCTTTCTCTCTTTCTTTCTTTCTTTCTTTCTTTCTTTCTTTCTTTCTTTCTTTCTTTCTTTCTTTCTTTCTTTCTTTCTTTCTTTCTTTCTTTCTTTCTCTCTTTCTCTCTCTCTCTCTCTCTCTCTCTCTCTCTTTCTTCCTTCCTTCCTTCCTTCCTTCCTTCCTTCCTTCCTTCCTTCCTTCCTTCCTACCTTCCTTCCTTCCCTCTTTCTTTCTGAGAGAAAATTTAGTTGTGTAACCCAGGTGACTGTGAGCTCACCATCCTCCTGCCTCGGACCCCCAAATACTTGGAACACTGCTGTGTACCACTATGCCAGTTTGGACTGCCGATTTGGCTCAGTCAGTAACGTGCTTGTCATACAAGAATGAGGATCTCAGTTTGACACCTCTGATCCAGGTTAAAACAAACCCAAGCCAGGAACACGGTGGCACACAGGAGCACGGTGGCACACAGTTATTCCAACACTGTGGGGGTGGGGTGGGGTGCGATGGGGGCCAAAGACAGGAGGATCTCCAGGGCTTGGCAGCCAGCCTCCATTCACATGAATAAGCTCTCCTGGGGCTGTGATAGAGGGAAATACCTAGTGTTGACCTCTGGCCTCTATAGTCACATGCAGCAGCCCAGACCCGCGAGTGTACACACACAGAACACACAGAAACAACACGAGTTAACTAGAGGAGGAGTGGGGAGTGTGGTTTTGGTGCAAGGCTCTGGGTGTGATCCTCAGCACAGTAAAAGAAAACCATTGTCCTAGGATTGTGAAGAACTACGATTATTTCTGGTAACCACTGGACAATAGGGTTTTTTTACCTTGCTGTGGTAAGGATCCATGATTCGCCAAAGACTCAAACCTGGGACTCAAAAATAGTATATAAATGCAGTGTGTTTTATTCTGCAGGAGTTCAACATGCTGGGGTCTCCCCATTACTAAGATAGAGAGACCCCCAACTGAGCTTGCAGGCCTGATTTAAGGCACATGAGGTGACCTCTCTGTTAATCTGTTGGGTCCATCTCTACGGACATTCCATTACCGGGTGTGGGGGCTGGAAACTTGCTGGGGGGAGGTTTGGAAACTGTGCTGACTCATTGCCCTTGCCTCAGGCCTGGTGGCAGGGTGGTGGGGCGGCTTCTAAGGCCTGGAATTGCCCAGTTCTTGGAAACAGATTCAGACCTAGTCTCCTTTCTTTTGGGGTGGGGGTGGGGATGGGGTTGAGACAGGGTTTCTCTGTTCCTGGACCTCACTCTGTAGACCAGGCTGGCCTCAAACTCAGAAATCTGCCTGCCTCTGCCTCCCAAGTGCTAGGATTAAAGGCGTGCGCCACCACTCGCCCAGGCTTGGTCTCCTTAACAGCCAATTTGAAGCCTGTCATGGAATCAGCCTGGCCTCACTGTGTGTGCTGAGGAGGGACTGAGTTGGAGGCCAGCCTGAGTTACAGTATGAGCCCTGTAAGACCCCCCAACTCAATGTGTTTTCTTTTTATCTTTTTCTTTTTTTTTTTGTTTGTTTGGTTTTGGTTTTTTGAGACAGGGTTTCTCTGTGTAGCCCTGGCTGACCTGGAACTAACTTTGTAGACCAGGCTGGCCTTGAACTCAGAAATCCGCCTGCCTCTGCCTCCTGAGTGCTGGGATTAAAGGCGTGAGCCACCACGCACAGGTCCCTTATTAATTTTTTTTTAAAGATTTAGCCCTGGCTGACCTGGAACTAACTTTGTAGACCAGGCTGGCCTTGAACTCAGAAATCCGCCTGCCTCTGCCTCCTGAGTGCTGGGATTAAAGGCGTGAGCCACCACGCACAGCTTTCAATGTGTTTTCTTAAAAGCCAAGCTTGGAGTTCTTCGTTCTTTCGCTTTCAGCCTGAGAAACAGAAGACCACTGAAACTGGCTCATCTTAACCCACCCTGGCACCTGATTCATTGTGTAAGAGACTAAGAATGTTTGCCAAAGATAAGCCTGTAACCCTTCCCCATAAGAGATGAGCTGCAATAGATCATCCCCACTTTTATGATGTTTACTCAGTTTCCCCTTTCTTTGTGTTTTTTTTCCCTTTAAAAAAAACCCTAAGGGCTGGTGAGATGGCTCAGCGGGTAAGAGCACCCGACTGCTCTTCCGAAAGTCCGGAGTTCAAATCCCAGCAACCACATGGTGGCTCATAATCATCCATAACAAGATCTGACTCCCTCTTCTGGAGTGTCTAAAGTCAGCTACAGTGTACTTACATATAATAAATAAATAAATCTTTAAAAAAAAAAAAGTAATTAAAAAAAAACCCTAACTGCAACTGCAGGGGTCGATCTCCTGTGAGCTCGACCTCAGCATGCTGATTTCCCGATTAAATGCATATTGCATCAAGAATGGTTTCTCTCAAGTTATTGGGGCGTCGTCTCATCCCCGGACTTGAGCGAGGGTCTCCCCGGAACGAGGTTCTTTCAAGCCCCTGTCCCAAGAATACATGAACAAAAGTACATTACCATCGGGCAATGGTGGCACATGCCTTTAATCCCAGCACTTGGGAGGCAAAGGCAGGCAATTTCTGAGTGAGTTCCAGGACAGCCAGGGCTACACAGAGGAACCCTGTCTCAGAGAACATTAACACTGCTAAAATAAAATAAATAAATAAAATCAAGGAGCTGAGACAGGAGAGACAAGGAATAGGCAATATTCACGCCAGTTCCTGCAGTGGCAGTGACCAAGTAGGGAAAAGGACTGTAGTTCCCATTCCTAAGTCTCAGCACTGAGAAGCCAGGAACTACATTTCCCAGAATTCTTGGCCGCGTGAGCGATCAGTCCCAGGGACATCACAGGGAAGTTCTCCGTCATGTGAGTGGGAGAGGACAGCTTTCGCAGAGGTGCTGCAGGCGCTTGCAGAGGCCGAAGGGCGTTCCCTGCAGCTTCCCTGCGCCTGCCGCTTCCCGGTGTGCTTCTGACGACTGCCTGCGGGGGCGCTGCAGCCCGAGCTCAGGCGTGGAGTCGCTTGGAAGCGCTTAATCGTGTTGCCATGGTTTCAGGGCCGGCCCTGAGACTCACACTTGGGTGTCACACACTGGAGCTGCCTTGTGCCCGCAACCTTCCTGAAGACTGTGTAAACCCCATATCCTCTGTACTCAGTACTGAAAGACCTTTATTTTTTTTCTCCTTTTTTTGGCCTTTTAACTCCAAAACTCACTTTTCAGTATCTGCTCTGTGATTGATAATGGGCAAACTGATTGGGAACGTGACTCAGATCACGTTCCACAGGGGACCACCCTGAAAAGCATCTCGGAGGAGGGAGTGGCTTTCTGTTGTCTCTGTTACCTTTAGAGATACTGTAGGACAGGAAAGGAAGATACAGCGATACAGCGACAGGTCATATACAAGTCCTTAAGTTGGGTCTCTGAGCGTTGGTTTTTTTTTTTTTTTTTTTTTTTGAGGCTCGGTCACACCATGTTACCTCTGGCTGACTTAGTGCTTGCTGTGTAGCCCAGGCTGGCATAGGATCCGCAGAGATTTCCCCCGCTTTGTTTCAGGAGTGCTGGAAGAAAGGCGGCAAGCTACCACTCCGTCTCCAAGTGTTTATTTGATGCTGGGTTTATTCTTTACATACATCAAATAATTATCAGCTTTTAAAAGGAGCCTGTAGTTTCTCTCTTTCACCGCTATGTGGCAGTTTAGTGTGTTGGGTAAAGTAAATCCTGGTTAGGAAAGGCTTCTGAAAATGGAAACGTATCTAAAATAGCACGAACTCTAGTCGTGTTCTATTTTCCTATACGGACGTATAAAATAAGGTATTGTTTTTGAAACTTATCGTATGTGTGTGTGTGCGTTCACTCAGAGGTCCCAGATGAAGCCAGCTCTAGAGGATTCAGCCAGCTCTAGAGGATTCAACACCCTTCACACACACACACACACACACACACACACACACACACACACACACAACTCAAATTCCAGGGTATGTTATCCACTTAG
>NC_034599.1:57714605-57737074 GCF_900095145.1 Mus pahari | reverse complement strand
ACACACACACACACACACACACACTGCAGAGCGAGATGTAGGTGCTGGGAAATGAACTTGGGTTCTGATGTGGGTGCTGAGACCCTAAGGTCATCTGCAGGAGCAGCAAGGCCTCTTGTTAGGACGGGCTGAGCCATCTCTCCGAGTCACCTTACTGGACTCTTTATTCTAATTGGACTTTTGTCATGAATTAGCCAGTCATACGTGGCTTGTTTCTGGACTTCCTGGTCTGTTCTACCACTGGGTTTATCCTTGTGCAAAACTCTCGATTTTAATGGCATTGCCTTTCTAATCCGCCCTGATGAATGCACTTTACTTCCCGCCCCCACCCCCGTGTTCTGGTCCACATAAACCCTACTGGGCTTCCACACTCCTACAGAAAGGCAGAAAGGGGACTTCTGAGTAGGAATGCTTTGAATCAGCAGGGAGATGGGGGAGATTAACATCTTCGCAGCGCGGAGCCTTGCAGCTGGTGGGTGTAATAGGGTCCTTAGAAGAATATTTCTCCCCTCTGGACCCCTTCCCCTCCTCTTTTGAGACAAGGTTTCATATATTCTAGGCTAGTCTCTGTGTATTATAAAAAGATAAAAAAAAAAAAAAGAAGAAGAAGGACTATGTTTTTAGGAGGCACGCTATGTTTGGGGGAAGGGGTGCCTCTGCGGACCCATGCTGAACCATCCCTTTCCCCTGAGGGACCAGCCACACGACGGGATGTTATAGAATCTAGTTTACTCAGGGCATTGGGAGGGGAGTTGAGAGAGTGGTTGAGACAGAGAAAGGCAAGAAGAGAGAGCAGAGGAGTAGAGGCCGGCCATGAGCACGTGGAGAGGGGGAGGGGAATGGGGAGAGAGGGAGAGCGGGAGCAAGAGTGGGCAAGCAGCTGTTGCCAGGTAACTGTGAGGCTGAACCTAGACAGAATGCTAATACTTCCAGAAAATTTCTCTCCATTAGCCATAACCTCATAATATTTAAGTTTTTAAAAAAGTTTATAGCTAGCTGGGCATTGGTAGCATAGGCCTTTAATCTTAGCATTCAGGAGGCAGAGGCAGGGGATCTCTGTGATTTCAAAGCCAGCCTGATCTACACTGTGAGTTCCAGGACAGCCAGGGCTACATAGAGAAACCCTGTCTCAAGGGGGAAAAAAGTTTGTAGCTAACATTGTGCAATCTTCAGAGTAGACATTCTGTGTCCTGTGTGTTACAAACAATATTTGTTCTTCAGATTTGCCTTCTGTAGGTTTTGTTACCAGTGGGGGAAAAAGATGTAGCAAGCCTACTGTCTGGCAGATTGCTGAGTCCTCCAGAGGGATTTGCCTCATGGTAGCCATCTTTACATCAGCCCCACCCACTTTGGTGTTCTTTGGAAGACTTGCACAAGAGTCCTATAAACACTTAACTTAAATGAGCTAAAATAAATAAATTAAAAATCCTACCACATTTTCACAAGCTTTTAACTGAAATACATCTGTATTTCATTTAATTTCATTTAATTAATTTCATTTAATGCATTTCATTTAATTAAGAATGTCAGAAATAGGGGGCTGGTGAGATGGCTCAGTGGGTAAGAGCACCCGACTGCTCTTCCAAAGGTCCTGAGTTCAAATCCCAGCAACCACATGGTGGCTCATAACCATCCATAACAAGATCTGACTCCCTCTTCTGGAGTGTCTGAAGACAGCTACAGTGTACTTACATATAAAAAAAAAAAAAAATTTAAAAAAAAAAAAAAAAAAAAATCAAAAAAAAAAAAAAAAAAAAAAAGAATGTCAGAAATAGAGCCGGGCATGGTGGCGCATGCCTTTAATCCCAGCACTCAGGAGGCAGAGGCAGGTGGATTTCTGAGTTCAAGGCCAGCCTGGTCTACAGAGTTCCAGGATAGCCAGGGCTACACAGAGAAACCCTGTCTCGAAAAACCAAAAAAAAAAAAAAGTCAGAAATAAACTCACTAACTTTGTTATCAGTAAAAATCTCAGGTATTTCCAATGCACATGTTGTTAACAACTGGATTCACAGCTTATAGATGGCACCATCAGAAGGAAATGGTTCTGAAATTTACCTTCAGTCAGCGGTGTAACACCTGCCTCTGCATCAGTGACCTGTGAGTTTGTGTTGTTAGAATAAACAAACCTGCTGCAGTACAGTTTAAAGGGTACAGTGTGCATCTAGGTATGGTGGCACATGCTGTCATCCCAGCCCTGGAGGGCTGAGGGAGGCAGTGAGATCACCAGCTGAAAGGTAGCTCAGGATACCTCAAAATCAGACTTTGTCTTAAAGGAAACAACACCACCAGATCTGGTGAACGGGTTGAGTGGATAAGGCATTTGCCACCAAGCTTGAGGCCTGAGTTTGATTTCCTGGGTCCCACTCCTTATAGGTGTTCTCTGACTTCCAAACATGTATTGTGGCGGGCGTGCATGCAGGTATTTGTGTGAATACACACACACACACACACACACACACATCCTACAATAAACATCTCTTTAAAAAGGAAAATAAAAGCAAGGCATGGTGGCACATGCCTTTAAGTCCACCACTTGTGAGGCAAAGGCAGGCAGATCTCTGTGTTTGAGGCTAGCCTGATCTATACAGTAAGATCTAGAATACTATGTAGTGAGTCCCTGGCTCAAAATAATGAATAAAACAAAATACAAACAAAAACTTAATATCAACACATACAGTGACTTACAGCGTGCCCTACTTGACTAGGATAAGAAGCTGTAACGGTCTGTTAGCTGACTGTGCTACCCACCCACTTTCCCTTGTTTGAGTGCATGTTCCTTTCTGCTTGTAAGTCTACTGTAAGCAGTGTGCAGCCTCGAATACAGAAACCACCTATGGCGGGCGCATGCGTGATACACACTGTGAAATACACACTGTGATGTACCCACAGTCACCTAGTGACACACCCCTCAGAACAAATCCCTCTTGTGACGCCTGACTCTCAGAGCACTTCTAGGGCTGGCCACCCTGCAGCCTCAGCCCAGAACTGGGAAGTGCTCAGGCTCTCCCTTGCCAGCTTCACAGAAGATACAGAAGGAAAGGAAGTTCTAGTGCAAAGGCAAAAGCGAGCACGCGAGCGCAGCAGCCAGAGCTTCCTGCGGTGGGTTTGTGCTGCTCCTGATTTTCACAGGCGACATAGAACATCAGGTTACAGGAATGCAGAGAGAAGTGACAAAGTAGAAAAACTAAAGGCCCAGGTACCAGCACTGCCTTGAAAAAAATATTATTTATTTACTTAGTTTTGATACAGAGTCTCAGTGTATAGCCCTGGCTGGCCTGGAACTCACTGTGAAGACCAGGTATAGGTATCAGGACCTCTGAAACCCATGACATCACATATAGGCAGGCGATAGCGTGACCCCACACATCTGTTGCTAAGGAAACAGCCACCATAGTCCCAGAATCCACTTGGCTCACCTCCCACCTTTACCTGTGGCTAAGCTACTATCCATATAGAAAAGAAAGGCTCCTCTGATCTCTCTCCCCCACCCCCACCCCTGCCCCTTTCTCTTTTCACTGCCACCTTGCCCTTTTCTCTCTCAATAAACCTCACGTGGAACTATTTGGCCTGGTGTGGTCTTTCTGGAGCTGAGAGATGATCACAATACCAGGCTTGCTAGGAACTCACAGAGATCCACCTGTCTCGAGTGTTGGGATCAAAGTAGTGTGCCTTTACCTTTATTTAATATTTATAGCTGTGAGTCTAGCCTTTAACTGCTGAGCCATCTAAGTTTTGATTGTGTATATTAGGTGCATCAGTGTTTGTGAATGTGAGTGCAGTGCCCACGGCAGCCAGAAGAGGGCGTTGAACCACTTGGAGCTGGGGTTATAAGTGGTTGTGAGCTGCCTGGTGTCTCCAGGGCCTCTACAGGAGCAGTGTCTTAGGGTTTCTCTTGCTTTGACAAAGACCACGACCAAAAAACAAATTAAAGAGGAAAGGGCTTAGGCTTCCTACTGGCAGTCCATTGGCAATCCAAAGGCAGGGAATGAGGCTGTGGAGGAGGGAACTGACACAGGCCATAGAGGAAAGCTGCTCACCAGCTCTCTCCTCATGGCTGCTCAGCATGTTTTCTTATACAGCCCAGGACCACCTGCCCAGTGAGGGCACCACCCACGGTAGTTAGCCAAATGGTTTTTAGTTGCCTCGTCTGGAACAAGAGCCATGCAGCTAACTCACTGTCTTAGAGGATCAAAACAGAGTGGTGCTGTTGATAAAATTCTTTCACTGGGGGGACACATAAGCAACATGGACCCCTGTCCCTAAGGACCCAAGGATGAATGAGATACCATTCCACCGAAGTACACTCTGGTGAGCCGATGAGTTTGGGAGGCTTCTTTAAGGGAGTCTGGGTGCTCCCTCTCCCCAAAAGCCTGTACTGGAAACTTTTTTACCCATCAAGGATGATAGCTTTCCCATAGCCACGTAGATGGAGAACCCTCCCCCCATCCCACCCCCCCCAGATCTCCACACAGAATCTTTCTAGCCTATATAATCTAGCCCACCCCAGAGGCCACATGCAATTAGGGAAGAATTACATATGACAGACGGTATGGCGACTGGATTAACGGTCAACAAGCCCAGCTGGGGTGGTCCTTTGCAAGCCAGAACAGCTGAACTCCCAGAGATGACAGTTGTTTGGCTTCAAGGATGTCACATGTAACAAGTGTGTTCTCACCCTTTGTGGGGGGGAGACTGAGTATGTCTTTTGAGTAAGAGTCCATCTGTGAGTACATCAGTTCCCCACTCATGCATAGGGAATGTGTTCTAAGACAAGACCACAGCTTCAAACAGTACCAAGACCCAGATAGTCTATAATTCATGTCTATACATCCCTATGACAAAACTTAATTTAAAATTAGACACAATGGGCTGGAGTGGACCTGGTGGTTAGAGCACTTATTGCTCTTTCAGAGGACTGAGTTTGATTCTCAGCACCCACATGATGAATCACAAACATCCATCACTCCAGTTCCAGGGAATCTAATGCCTTCTTCTGACACCCTCAAACAAAAGACACGCATATGGTACACCTACATACATGCAGGTAAAACATACCCATAAAATAAACAAATCTACGTACTTTAAAAATTAGGTACAGAAAGAGATTGACAATAACAATAAGATTGAAAAACTGTAATGATATACTGCAATCAAAAATAGGAGTGTGGTCTCTCCTGAAAGAATCAAACATCCGGCATGATGGTGCATGCCTTCAATCCCAGTACTTGGAAGGCAGAGGCAGGCAGGATCTTCATGAGTTCAAGGCCAGCCTGGTCTACATAGTAAGTTCCCAGACAGCAGGGCTATTACATATAGAAAACATGCTTTAAAACAAAACAACAAAAGACAAAAGAAAGAAAAAGGAAAAGAAAAAGAGAAAAGAAACAAAGGGAGAAAGGGAGAAGTATCAACACCACGGCTAAGGAAATGGTGGCAAATAAAACCCCAGACAAAAAGGGCTACTAGCATCGCTCAGAAAATACGCAAACCTGGCCTGACAGCATGTCACTGCGGTACTAGCTGCTTGGTAGGCTGAGACAGGAGGATCACTTGAACTCAGGAGTTTGAGGCTAGCCTGGGTTGCACATCCTGTCATTGAGAGGAAAACTAACAAAAACACTAAGCAATTTGAGCTGATAAATCCATCACTAGAAATGTATTATTGAAATATAACCAAATGAGGACAACGTAAAGAAAGGGCTGGAGAGATGGCTCACAGCCATCTATGAACTTCCATAGACACTGGGGAATGCACATGGTGAACCTATATACAGGCAAAACATTCGTACATATAACTAAATACAAAACATCAATAAAGGGGCTGGAGAGATGGCTCAGTGGTTAAGAGCACTGACTGCTCTTCCAGAGGTCCTGAGTTCAATTCCTAGCAACCACATAGCGACTCACAGCCATCTGTAATGGGATATGATGCCCTCTTCTGGTGTGTCTGAAGACAGCTACAGTGCACTTACATACATAAAATAAATAAATACTTCTTTTTAAAAACTGTCAATAAAAATAATGTCCCCGGGGGCTGAAATGTGGCTCAGTTGGAGTGGGTATCTAGCTCAAACAGGTTGAGTTTGATCCCCACCATGTATACCTGACATGGTGAGAGTCTGTTAACCCCAGTGCAGGAGAGGTGGGGGAAGAACTCAGCTAGCTTGGCCTAGCACACTGTGAAAGAAAGAAAGAAAGAAAGAAAGAAAGAAAGAAAGAAAGAAAGAAAGAAAGAAGAAAATTCTCTTTGTATGTATCTTTTGAGTGTGGTTTCCTTTCCTCTGGTGGTGGCTGACATGAAATTCTTTGACAAAGCTATTTAGAGGAGGAAGGATTTATTTTTAGCTTAAACTTCCAGGTTCCAGTCCGCCATTTCAGGGAAGTCACAGGGAAGTCCCAGCAGGAGAAGCAGGGGATCACAGCTTCAGGGATCCGCAGAGAGAATGCTTGCAATACCCCACCCTGTCCTTCACTGAAAAGGTGCTGCTGACTCACAGGGGTGGGAAGGAAGGGGGATGGAGGTGGGGGGACAAGCCCACAGGTCAACGTGATCCAGATCACGTTGGAGACAGTCTTTCCTGGTGTCACATTGTGTCACCTTGACAAAACTAGCCGTTGGAGCTCCTGTGTTGTTTAATGTACTAACCCGAGTTTAGAAAAAATAAAATAAAAAGAGACTAGTTGGCAACTTACGGAAACTCTTCCTGCTTCTGGTAGAATTCTATATACACGCTTGGAATTTACAATATATATATATATATATATGAACATTTTCTTCAGTATTTCTCAACAAGCACGTGCTGTTTTGTAAGAGAAAAGCAAAAACCTTTTATTTTTTTTTTCTAAAACATTTATCTATCTGTGTGAGTGAGCGTGTGTGGTGTTTGTCACCAATGTGGAGGTCGGAGGAAACACTGTGGGAATCGGTTCTAGATCCTTCCACCACACGGATCCAGACTGAGGTGGTTAGACCTGGCAACAGGGCCTTTGCCAGCTTTGCTGCCTCACCAGCCTGAGAAGCAAATGATCTTTAAAAAGCAATTGGAGATCACAGCTTACTGTTTTACAAAGCCTTTGCAGATTTTAACACTCATTGTCATTAACATTCTCCCTGGTGCAGTTGGATTCCTGTTGAAATCAATGAGATTGGGTGCCTGAAAGCTGAATCAATTGGTCAAGGGAAGCCACACTCCTCTGGTTCAGTAGGCAGCTACCTTTCCTAGCCTGGCTCTCCTCCAGCTGCCTTGCAGCCCAGCACCTGTGGGTCCTCGGCAGCTCTTACACAGGTTTGTTTTTGCTGTTTTAAATTCTGGCTCTGCCTCCCAGTTCCTCCTCCTGCTGATAAGAGTCTGGTCTTGTCTGCTGGATGAATCACGTCTCAGCAATGGAGCAAGCCTGAGGCCAGAGCCCATTCCTGTTGATGAGCTGGGGCCCAGTTCCAAGGGTGACATTCATGTGCATGCTAAGGAGTTTGCTGTAGGTTACAGGCAGGTGGGGGCTGCTCTGGTTCTAGGCTGTGGGACCAAGGCCCATGAATGCTAAAGCAATGTGGCCAAACACCAGTGAGCAAAAGCCTGCTTCTCCTCTGGGGAGACTTCAGGGGTCCTATGGCCCGCCCACCCCAGATACCACACTGGAGAAGTTTCCCAAGGCTGGATCCAGAATCCTGTTAAAGCATGTATGAATCTTATGGTGCCCAGTGTACCCTTGTATGAGGACAAGATCTGGGACCAGCTGGACTTGGGTTTGGATCCTAGCTTGACTTCAGCTTGAGAGTGCTAGTTGGTGTTCCCAAGCCTGGGGCTCATTTATAAATGATAGCAAAAGTCACTTACACATGCTAGGCCTAGGCCAAGAACCATCTCTCCCTAGGGCTTGCCTGGTCCACAAAACCATAGGTGGCTATGGTGACCATCATCTCTGTCTTACAGATGTGGAAACTGAGGTATAGAGGGGATTGAAGGAAGTGTGACATTCTCTCTCTCTCTCTCTCTCTCTCTCTGGTCTTGCTATGTTGCCCAAGCTAGTTCAAGCTCTTCACTCTCCCCCATCAGCCTCCTGAGTGATGGGATTACAGGCATGCGTCACCATGTCTAGTGAGCTAGTGTTTTTAATGATGGGTTTGGGGAATCGTTATTATAAGACACATAACAATATGGCCATGGTTTATTAGCTCGCTCAGTGGCAGGCACTATGCTATTTAGATGCTTCCTCATTTGCTCTTCCCACTGCCTGGCCGAGGCAGGGACCATTGTTAGACGCTAACATAGAGCTGGCAGGGCGGCCGGCTACACACACAGGGCCTTGTGTGAAGGGCTGGGTCTTTCCGAGATCCTCACAGCATATGGAGTGAAGATGTGAAGACGTTTCCTTAAATAACTGATTCACGGCAGAATCGTAGCTGGGTAGAGCTGGAAGGGAGCCTAGAGGTCACGTGGTTTAAACTCATTTTCGAGGATGACAAGAACTGACTTGCCCCGGTTATTCCCACGGGCTTTGGGGGAAAGGCTCATTGAGATAATGAAGACAGCAGGGTTTACCTGGCTCAGCCAGATGCTGCTGTCACTCTCATTTCACACACAGGGAGCCGCCGCCGTGCCGTCACCGTGAGAAGTCCAGGCAGTAGTTTGCCCAGACGTCACGCAGCTAGTAAGTGCTGGGCCCCGAGGTTTCAGCGACTCTGTCGGTGCTAGCCCAACTCTGGAGGGCAGTCAGGAGGGCTGAGATGAAGAAGTTGTACTAGGTGGGTGCATAAGTGCTCTCAAGATAGCAAGGTGTGGTGCAGGCACAAGATTTAATTAGAAAGGGGTAAGGTGTTCAAGAAGGGGTGTGGCACGCAGGGACATTTTACAAAGATCTCTAGGAGGAGACAAGTGCTTGGGTCTAGGCCTGCATTTCTGGGGTGGGAATGAGGACAGTCTGGTGTGTGTGCTTGCGTGTGTGTGTGTGTGTGTGTGTGTGTGTGTGTGTGTGGTGGTTGGGGGTTGAGGCTTCCTTGAGCCCTTTCTTGGGTAGCATAAAATTAGAGATAAGCTAACTTGGCCAGGTGAAATGGTCCAGAAAACAGGAAGGCCCCAGGCACCTAAATTGAGAACTGGCTGGACCAGGCAAGAAGAGCAGATAAAGGAAGATTAGGGAGGAGCCACAGGGAGATGGAAACCCTGACTTTCTATCACTTTCTGGTTAAGAGGTCACAGACAAACTGCCCTCTAGTTTCTGCCTGAGTTCCTCAGTGCCAGGATGCAAACAATAGTGCACACTTGAGCAGCTTGTGTAAACTGAACTAGCCTGCGTGAAGTGGTTACTATGACCCCTGGCACAGAGCGGGAGCCACACTCGGTGAGAGCCTCCAATGGTCACTGTCTTTGTCATAATCTGGAACACATGGCTGGAGCTACCGTCCAGGGAAGGGAGGCTGATTACAGCAGCCTTTACTGCTCCAGTCTGGTTCCTTGAGTGGACTCTGGCAGGGCTGAACTGGTCTTCTCTCTTCATAGAGAGTGAGGCATCTCTCTATGCCTCACTGCTCTTTCAGAGGTCCTGAGTTCAATTCCCAGCAACCACCATGGTGGCTCACAACCATCTGTAATGGGATCTGATGCTCTCTTCTGGAGTGTCTGAAGACAGCTACAGTGTACTTATAGACATAAAATAGGGCTGCCCATCCTGTGAACCTGGCTAACACAGTCTGCTCAGCAGCCATTTCTTGGTTGTTATTTTAATTGCTGACGTTTTCCTTCTGTAGCTTTGCTGGGATTTCTGAATGGTCTCTCTTTCTCAACAGAGTCAGTTCAGACTAGACTCACACTCATGGGCTCAGCTTTCTAAGTGCTGTGTTCATAGGCATAAGCTGCCATGCTTAGCTCGGAGTCCTTTTCTGTCCACCCACTTCCAGCCCTGTACGTGGTGACTTAACGTTTAGAGACAGATATACTCCCGAAGGGCAAATAGACACAGTGTGGATATTCCTCTAATGGCACAGTAGAAGGTTGCATGCCAGGGTGAGAGAAGGAAAGAGCATAAATACTAATGGATACCCTTCCATGGGATCAGACCTGGTCAGGGAGCCTGCGAGTCTTCACCACACAGTCCTGACAGGAATGTACTCAGCATATTGCATAAGTGAAACTTGCCTAGAGCCACATTCAGCTCGCAGATATGGGATTCTAAGGGAGATCTGGTCAACAGCAGAGTCAGCTCTTCTTTGATACCAAGAGAGGACCATAGGATTAAAATGAGCATCTTTACTGGTGGGTGTTTCCAAATGATATAAGATCTCTCTACAAAAACCCGAGGAACCCTGTTGCTTCAGAGCTTTTGGGCTAGGACAACCTGGTATGGAAAGAGGACTATCTTTCCACAGAAGGCAGAGACATTCTGCTTACAGGCCATACTCGCTGGGAAGGGCCAGCCACCCTGCCTTTTTGTCCATGGAAGAAGCTTCAGCCCACCACCGTATTTTGTGTTTTTAGTTACTCGGTGTCTAGGGAGAGGATGAGAGGGCTCGAGCACAAGGAGCTATTTCTGGACTCTGGCCTTTGGATATCCAGCCTTATCCTGTTTACTCAGCCTCTCCAGATTTGCACAGCCTGACCACAGAAATGTTACCCTCCAAGGCCAGGTAAATAGAGGCAACCCAACAGTCTCTAGTAGTGGATGGCTATTGAGCAACCATTGGAGCCCAGAGCCCCGAACTAAGTACTGTTTTAAGTGGTTCAGGACTCTTGACCCGGGGCTGCCAGAGGAGAGGTCTTTTCCTGATAGGGGAGGAGACCATGGGGTGCAGCTCCTGAGAGCCCCTCTCTTGGATTACTCCTGGCCTTGTTTGTTTCACTACCAAACTAAGTTGGGCAGGGGAGGAAGAGGAAGAAGGGAGCCTTACTCAGAGCACGGGGAGTGAGACAGGTCTCTGGTAGAGAAAGGGGGCAGACTTTGAAATTATCCTCTTCACCTAGTCAGGTGAGAAAAGAATGTTAGGATGTGGCAGGGTCAAAGGGCCGAGGAGGGGCCTTACTTAGGAGTTAGGCATACTTTCATGGCCACCAGCTTGCACCTAGGTTGTGAGTTTGAGAGAGGAATGGAGGGAGGGAGGAAGACAAGAGAAGAAGAGAGGATGATTTTTTGCTCTAGAATCACAGAAGGAAGTTCAGGGACACAGTGCTAAGGCCCCTTTTCTAGCATGTTTCTCTGCTGCTGTGATAATCACTATGACCAAAAGCAACGTGAGGGGGAAAGGGTTTGTCTGGCTAACACTTCCAGGTCCATCAGAGGGGGGAAAGGGTTTGTCTGGCTAACACTTCCAGGTCCATCAGTGATGGAACGTAAGGCAAGATCTCAAGGAAGGAACTTGGAGGCAAGACCTGGATTTAGATTATGAAGGAATAGTACTGACTGGCTTGCTACCCAGGTTTCACTCAGCTTGCTTTTTTACACCATCCAGGACCACCTGCTCAGGGTTGGTACTGTCCCCAATGGGCTGAGCCCCCAGCCCCATCAACAATCAAGAAAATGCCTTAACACTTCCCTACCAACAATCTGAGGGAGGTATTTTCTTTCAGCTGACATTCTGCCTTCCCAGATGACTCAAGCTTCTGTCAAGTTAACAGGAAACAAACAAACAAAAACACAAGACAACAACAAAACAGCCTCCAAGCTTCCCAAAACAAAAACAAAAAACCACCACCCTTCAAAACCTTCACAACTAGCCAGCACAACCTATCAAAAACTTGATTTTCTTACAACCTGAAGTCCCAGCACAAAACAGACCAGCTTTTCCTCCTACTAGTTATTTCAGCGAAGTTAGGGATTTAAGAGATGGTTCAGTGGTTGTTTTTCCAGAGGATACAGGTTCAAGTCTCTTCGACCAATTGCTGGCCCCAAACCAGACTTTAATAGGACCTGATCATTTCTTTTGAAGGCATGGTGGCATTCATGCAGATACAGAACTCCTATACATAAGATACATAAATAAATATTAAAAAGGAAATCTTATCTTCAGTTCTTACTTCCAAGGCTTTTTTTTTTTTTTTTTTTAAAATAGTGTAAGCCTGCCCGCCTCCCCCGACATTTGCATAGGGATCTGAAAATAGGTAACCGTGCTTGTAGGAGATAACCTGAGAAGTGGGCTGCTCCTCCACCTGATCCCAGCCTCTCCTAACTGGCCTTTGTACTTCTAAACTCTTGCTTGCTTCCTGGGCTATGTTCTGCACACATTAGGCTGCATGCACATGATCTTAAAAAAAAAAAAAAAAAAAAGCGCCATCTTGTCACTTTCCTATTTAAAACTCCCTAAATGCCATCCCAGAGTAAACCGAACCGTTTGCATAGGTCACTGGACCACATGATTTGCATCCTGCTGACTTAATCCTTTAGAACTCTTCCTACAGTCAGCAGCCACACACACTGCTTCTGTTCCGAGCTCACCATCTGTCTTCTGCTCAGGATCTTTGAACTATTTCCATTGCCCAGCCTCTGTTTCGGGCACCTGTTACAGAGGACTTCTCTGACCACCCAGGCGAAGTCTCCTAGTCCACACCCATAGCCCTGTTTCATAGTAATGAAATGGTAATGATATGAATTCAACAACTCTACATCATTTATTTGTCTGCTTCCTCCACACAACCACACAAGCCCCAGGAGAGAAAGGCCTAGAGCCTACATGAAGAAATCTCTGATGCTAACCAAAGCTTTGTACGTGAATGGCTTATAGCATTCTTTGGACAAATGCTCTTTTCAAATCCTAACAAATTCTGTGACGTGAGACAGCGGAGGTTCCTCAGGGTCAGGACTAGAGGAGACTGGTTCAATCTGGCCATGACTGCTGTCTCTTAGCTCTTTATCTTACACACTTAAATCCCCTTTCCTGGGAGGTCTGGTGGGGCTTTAAGGTGCTTCTCAGTGAAGCGGCTCACGCCCTCCCAAATTTCGGAGGCTCATATAGCCCCTTAATCAAAAGTGGATCTTTTGGGTGCTCTTACCCCTTCTCCTGTGCCCCCCACCCCGCACCCCCGCGCGTGAACCCCTGGCAGACAATATACCACACCTGTAATCATAAAACTGGATGTGCTTTCTAACCCGTAGATTCAGTAGCCTTCTCTCCGCCCCCAGCCTTGACTAAGCATCCCAGGGTCCTGTGGGGGCGAGATGGCTCTTTGCGTCAAGGGCACTAGGGACTTTCAAACCCGTATCAGGGCTCGGCTAACTGCGCACAGCGGAACCTTTCTTTAGGATAGCCTCGTTTGCCCGCCGGTCGCTTTAGGAAGCAATACCTACTTAAACGTCCCTCCCACTCCCGCTTTCCATCCCTCCCTTCGGCTCCGTCTGCGGCGGCTGCTTCCATCCCGCCCTAAGTTCCGGTGCTGGTGCTGCCGGAGCGTCCCGCGAACACCCGCGCGCGGCTCGCGGGAGCCCCGCTCGCCACCGGACCCTTTCGATCGCCGGTGGGCGAGTGCCCGCGGTCTTCCTGCGGCGAGGAGCGAAGCGGAGGCCGTTCCAGACCCTCCGGCCCGGCGCGGGCAGGCGTGCACATCGCTCGCCATCCGGGGCGCGCGCGGGCCTCTCGAGACCCCAGCGGCGACCCGTAGCTCGGGCGCGCGCCTGTCGCAGCCCGCAGGAAGGAGGCGGCCTGAGGCCCGGGGCGGCGGCCGCCATGGAGATCCCCTCGGCCCAGGGCCGGTGCCTGGGGCCTCGGGGGCGGCCCTGACCGTCCTTCTCCTCGGGTCCCGGTTGTGCCTCCGGCGGTGCTCGGCCACCTCTGCGTCTCCGCCCTCGCTGGGTCGCGCTGCTGCCTGGGCACGGCGGCGGCGCCCTGTTGAATGGGCTGTGAGGGCCCGGGTCTGAAGTGCTGGTGGACGCGGCCTCCGGGGGCGCAAGGCAGCAGCAGCGGTGGCGACCAAACGGGTGTTGGAGTTGGCGGCGGCCATGGAGGGCCTGGCTGGCTATGTGTACAAGGCGGCCAGCGAGGGCAAGGTGCTCACTCTGGCTGCCTTGCTCCTTAACCGGTCCGAGAGCGACATCCGCTACCTGCTGGGCTATGTCAGTCAGCAGGGAGGACAGCGCTCCACACCCCTCATCATCGCAGCCCGCAATGGGCACGCCAAGGTGGTGCGCTTGCTGTTAGAACACTACCGAGTGCAGACCCAGCAGACCGGCACCGTCCGCTTCGACGGGTAGGTACAGCCCAACTCCAGCCTCCCTCCGACGGAGGCGCGCGGGCCTCCCAAGCCCCGGATCTTCTCATCCGTCATTAACCCTGCTTTCCTGTGTGGACTCGGTTCTTTTTCATACCCCTTCACCCCCATTGATGCCCACCTCGTCTCCCAAGGGCTATGCTTCGCTCTCTTTTCTTATCGACTCCTACCCTTTTCCCCCTGTAGGTGGTAGCCACACCCTGGGTCTTGAGATCTATAGCCTTCTCTCCATTAGTCAGCGAACGCGCAGTGTCGGAGTGGTGGCTGCCCATCTAGGTTTTCGTATCTTTATATCAGCACTGGTGTGGTAACTTAGATCGGAAATTAACGAGATCAACAATTAAAATTGAAGACCTATTGATGCTTCATTTAACCTCTCCATATCCCTTCTGCTCCCGCCCCCACCCCCNCCCCCNCCCCCACCCCCCGTGGTCGGATCGAGCCTCAAACAGGTCGCTGGGGTTATCTGTTAAAATAAGCCCCTAGAATCTCCATGCAGCCGGGCATCTCTAGGCACGGTTCTGAACCTCCCACAATGCTGGCCAGTATTTTTGGCTGTACAGGTGGCTCTGGGCCTGGCGTAGAAGTTACACCATTGCTAAATTACATGTTATAGGGTGATACAGTGGAAAGGTTTCACAAACACTTAACATCGTTCAAAAATTACTATTATTCTAATCTAATCATTTTTTTTTTCATTTGAGGTTAATTGCACATATTTTTTGGGGCAGAGGAAGATAACAGAGTCGTCACATTTGACGTTACCTTTTTTTTTGTCCTGTGCTGAACGATTGAGGAATGATTGGCATAATATAGCTGTATTCAGTTTGCTTTGTTTACATTGGTTTTTGTTGACCTGTAAATGAATAAGCTATTACTAGTTTAGCATTTTCTTTTGTAGTAGATGGAATCTACGTATAGAAATGTGCAATTTGGTTTTGGTTAGTAAAAACTGCCTGACCAAAAAAACCTGTTTGAAAGCATTCTACCCCTCCCTCTCTCCCTCTCCCCCCCCCCCTTCTTTCTTTGCTACTACTGGTCTTCAAACCCAGGTCTTGCTGCATAGCCCAGGCTAGCCTGGAATCCCCCAACCTCTTGCTTTAGCTTCCTAAATGCTGGCATTATAGGTGTGAGCTTTAAAGCAAAGCATCCTTTTTTTTTTTTTTTTTTTTTTAAAGATGAGTAGGGCAGTGTTAAATTTTGTTTGCTTTTTTCCTCCTTAAACCATAAAAGCTTTTGAGTTAGTTTTAAATGAGAGGGAAATGATTTGGACTGTTGTATTCTAATGAAATGCCAGCCCCTGGGTCATGGCTTATATTTGGTGCTAGTGTAGATAGTAGGAAAGTGGTATTGAGCAAAGATGGCAACCTGTTTCATGCCTATTCTTCTTTGGCTTTTGTGTCCTAGAGATTTCCAGCATCTCACAACCTTACCTACACCTGAAGCAGGATGGCCCCACTATGTAAGCACTCATATCTATTAAGTTAGAAATGAGTCCTTGTAATAGCAGCTGTTGCTATGGAGCTTGTTGAGATCTGGGTTGATAAGAGAACCTGTCAGGAAGAAATTAGTTTTCTCACAAATTTAGAAAGGCTCTGGTCATTGCTGTCTTAGATCATGGAGAAAGCTATTTTGAGGTGACAATGAAAAGAACCTGATGCCAGGTGTGGTGATACAGGCCTGTAATCCCAACATTGGGAGGTAGGAAGCTTGGCATATAAAGGTTCCAGGCCAGCTAGTGCTGCATAGACCCTGTTTCAGAACAAACAAGTACCCCTCCGCCTGACTCCTGACATGATTGGAAGTGTAGTTTTGAGCCTGTGTACCTGAATATCTTGTTCACCATGCTGCACAAACTAGTGAGATTAAGAAATTCTAAAGCAGACAGTTGTTAGAACCCACGGTGTGTTAAGCTTTTGGTAGAGGTCTATATTCAGAGACAAATGAGGCTTCCATTGTAGAGGCTGACAGTTTGCTGAGAAGGGAGGAGAGAATCAAACATTAGTAATCACAGATAATCTGCCATTTAGGCTAATAAGAGTCCTTGAGGCTGCCGAGAGAGAACAGAGGAAGAGGAAACCCTCGGCTTTGTGGTGGTGGAGAATCAAGGCTTTACAAAGGAGGTAGTATTTGAGCTGGATCCATGTAGTTGATAAACCATCACACTGTATTCTACCTAAAAGCTTTTATAACCTCTTAGGAAACCATGTAGATTGGTTCTCAACCTGTGGTTTGTGACCCCTTTCATAGGGGTCCCATACCAGATATATCCTGTTATGATTCATAACAGCAAAATTACAGTTAGGAAGTAGCAACAAAAATAATTTTATGGTTGGGGGGTCACCACAACAGGAGGGACGAAACACGTGGAACTAAATAAAGGGTTGCAAAATCAGGAAGGTTGAGAACTGCTGCTCTAGAGCAAAGAGACCACCACCTAGAATAAGCCTTGTCAATCATTTGAGTCCTTGTTCACTGTTTTTGGAATAATATTTGAGATTATTTTGCTTATGGCTCAGCATGTGAACAGCAGAGTTGACAGGTAAGTAGAGAAGATCTCCGTGAGATGAAAAAAGAACTTTCAGCTAGATGGGAAGCTACCAAAGATACTGCAGAAAGGGAACAGGACCAAGGGAGGCCACCCTGCAGCTATGGGATAGTGGTTCTTACCTGGGATCTGAGGCCTGACTGCTTTGTGCTAGTTTGGGAACCACTTGTTGTTGAGCAGGTTTGCTGAGACATGGGTGAAGTTTTTTGTTGAGCGCTCTGATTTTCAAAGCCAGTGTTAGGATGAGCACTTAATGAGTGTCCAGCGAGAGGAAAGGCAGAAGGACCACATCCTCCATCTTTGCGTAGACAAACATTGGCAGTGTGTCAAGGAGCTCTGTTGGTCTTGAGAATGATTTCCAAGACTTTAGCTAAGGCACTGATCATGCATATGTAATGAGTTTTCATTTTCATTCCCAGTGCTTGAACTAGGTATTTCTATTTCAAGCAGAACCAGGAAATGAAAGCTAGAAACCCTTCAACTGCAAAAACTCCTTACCTCATAGATGCCTTTGTTCTTGAAGAGATTGATCAGATTATTGTTTATATTATAGAATTTGCATTACAATTTTGGATTAAGGCTAGAACAGTTTTTAAAGTGATTTGTTTTCTATGAGTACACTGTAGCTGTCTTCAGACACACCAGCAGAGGGCATCAGATCCCATTACAGATGGTTGTGAGCCACCATGTGGTTGCTGGGGATTGAACTCAGGACCTCTGGAAGAGTAGTCAGTGCTCTTAACCACCGAGCCATCTCTCCAGCCCAAAAAAATCAAACAGGTTTATTACTTTATGTTCTGTTCATCTTGTTTTTGTGTAGGTCTCCTATCATTTCTGTTGTTGAGCTGTATGTGCAGGCGCCTATTCCCACCTCCCATTTTTGCTGTAGCAGTTCAAGGGCTGGGATTACACACGTGAGCCACTGAATCTTGCTTTCTTTCTTTTTTTCTTTCTTTTTTTTTTTTGGATTTTCGAGACAGGGTTTCTCTGTATAGCCCTGGCTGTCCTGGAACTCACTTTGTAGACCAGGCCGGCTTCGAGCTCAGAGATCCACCTGCCTCTGCCTCCCGAGTGCTGGGAATCTTGCTTTTTTAATTGTTAATTATTTAATAACTAAAGTTATTTTAAAATGTGGGTTCCAGGACTTGTACTCAATTGAGAGGATTATCAAATGTTTTTACTGGCTGAGCCTTCTTACCAGCTCTGAGATCATTGTTCTACAGTGCTTCTCTCATGAGAGCTTAGTAAATGGTGCATTAATTTTATTACAGCTTTATATTCTGTTTTAAAAAATTGGAATTGCTGGGTAGTGGTGGTACAGTAGTTTAATCTTAGCACTTGGGAGACAGAGGCAGCCAGATCTCTGAATTCAAGGCCAGCCTGGTTTACACATTGAGTTCCAGGATAGCCAGGGTTATACAGAGAAACCCTATCTTGAAAAAACCCCAAACAAACAAACAAAAAAANNAAANANAAAAAAAAAAAAAAAAAAAAAACCAAACCCAACCCAACCAATCCCCCCAAAATTGGTATTTTTATTTTAAAGCTATGTAGATTATACACACATGTGCATACATGCTTGAGTGTGCACCTACCTCCCCCCCACTTTTTTTGTGAGAAAATATCTGAGTTTTAGTTGCCTCTGTAAGAACATACATATATACATACATGCACACCATACACACATGTACATACAAAACAACAAACAAAAAAGTAGGTAATTGGAACTGTTCTGTAGTTCCTATCACATTTCTGTATGAATAAAGGAGAAATGTGGTGCACACCTTTAATCCCAGCACTGGGATTGGCAGAGGCAGGCGGATTTCTGAGTTCGAGTCCGGCCTGCTTTACAAAGTGAGTTCCAGGACAGCTAGGGCTACACAGAGAAACCCTGTCTTGAAAAAAAAAAAAGCCCAAAAAACAAAAACAAAAAAAAAAAAAGAAAGAAAGAAAAATACCAGACTATCTTGGGAAAGTGAACAAGTACTTTACATTGTAAAAAGTGAAGGGCTAGCTAGATGGATTAGTGGGAAAGGGTGCTTACCACCAGGCCTGAGGACTTGAATCTTTGGGAAGCACAAGGTGGAAGGTGAGAGCCAACTGCAAGCTGTCCTCTGATTCACAGTCATGTCGTGACATGTGGGTGTGCATATATACACTAAATAAGTACAATTTAATAAGAATGCTGCCCATGCTAGTCCACGCCTTCACCCTGAGCACTCTGGAGGCAGAGGCAGGAGCATCTCTGAGTCTGAGGCCAGTCTGGTGTACATGATGAGTTCTAGGGCACCAGGGCTACTTAGTGAGACCCTCACGAAGTAAAACAAAAGATGTAATTTTATTTTTTTTTTCGGGACAGGGTTTCTCTGTGTAACCCTGGCTGTCCCGGAACTCACTCTGTAGACCAGGCGGGCCTTGAACTCAGAAATTGCATGCCTTTGCCTCCCAAGTGCTGGGATGAAAGGTGTGCACCACCACTGCCCCACAACAAAAGATATTATTACTATTACTGTTTTTTTCAAGACAAGAATTTCTCTGTGTAGCCCTGGCTGTCTTGGAATTTGCTCAGTTGACCATGCTGGTTTTGAACTTATAGGATCCTCTTGCCTATGTCGCCTAAGAGCTGGGATTAAAGATATGCATCACTATCTTAATAATATATACAAAAATCATATGAAGTGAATATGTACCTAAAATTTAATTTTTACCTTTTCATCATAGATTGTGGGAAATTTGAGGTCAGAAAGATACTCTAATTGCATTTTTGTTTCATTTTCTCACCTCATGCTTAAAAGATGGGGCTGGAGAGAGATAGCTGAGCTGTACTTATACTGTTCTATAGAACCTAGGTTGGGTCCCAGAATCTCTATGAAGTGGCCCATCCACTTGTAACTCAGCTTGAAGGGATCAGACATCCTCTTCTGGCCTCTATGGATACCTGTACTAGTGCAATACAGGAAACACCCCTACACCCCCATGCCTTCCCCACTTACAAGTAAATACAATGTAATAAAAAACAAATACATAGTTAAGAGATGTTGGTGGGGCTGGTGAGATGGCTCAGTGGGTAAGAGCACCTGACTGCTCTTCCGTAGGTCTGGAGTTCAAATCCCAGCAACCACATGNTGGCTCATAACCATTTGTAACCAGATCTGACGCCCTCTTCTGGTGTGTCTGAAGACAGCTACAGTGTACTTACATATAATAAATTAAAAAATCTTTTTTTTTTTTTTTTTTCAAAAAAGGGAAAAGTTAGAGAGATGTTGGTATTAATATGCTTAGTTACAATGTGTTCTTGAGCTGGCTTGGGAACAGTTGCTTTTGTGTGTGTGTGTGTGTGTGTGTGTGTGTGTGTATGTATGAGGAATAAGAAGCTGTTGGTACTCGAGATAACTAGAGAGAGTCTTGCATATATTCTGCATACACTCCATAACTGATTAGGCCTTATGAATTGGTTTTAAAAGTATGAAATTGCCATATGCTAGGAATACAAATATAAGCTATTTAAACATCAAGAAGTGTTACATTAAAATAGGTCCTTTACATACATTAGTTTTACACTAGCAATTAAAATACTACCTTTTTTCAGTATGTTCCAGGCTAGACAGCAGCTACTTAGTGAGAACTTGTCTCAAAATGAAATAAAACAAAATATTTTTTTTGGTGTGGGGGGGAGAAGGTTAATACTGACTTACTGTAGAGTAAAAGCTGGCCTCTCCCTCTCAACCTTAGGATTTTCCCATCTCAGATTCCCATTTAGGCACGTGCTACCATATCCAGCTTAAAATATCACTTTAAAATATATATATACACACACACACATACATACATACACATACACTGTAGCTGTCTTCAGACACCCCAGAAGAGGGCGTCAGGTCTTACTACAGGTGGTTGCTGGGATTTGAACTCAGTCAGTGCTCTTAACCGCTGAGCCATCTCTCCAGCCCTTAAAATATCACTCTTGGTTTCATTTATTTGTTTGTAAACTAAGGAATTACTCAGGACCAGGCATGGTAGTGCATGCTTGTAGTCCCTGTACGTGAGAGGGTGAGGTAAGAGGATTGCCAGTTTCGGGCCAGCCTGAAGTATTTTTTCTTTTTTTTGGTGGTGGGGGGGGTGGTTTTGAGAAAGGGTTTCTCTGTATAGCCTGGCTGTCCTGGAACTCACTTTGTAGACCAGGCTGGCCTCAAACTCAGAAATCCGCCTGCCTCTGCCTCCCCCCTCCAAGTGCTGGGATTAAAGGCATGCGCCACCACGCCCGGCTAGTATGCGATTTCTAGGCTAGCCTATTGTAGAAAGAAGAAAGGAATGGAGGGTCAGTAGAGTGCTAGCTGAGCAGTAGCTCCATGATTGCCAACTGTGCCTCTTCCCAACTGTCTGACCAAAGTCCATTCTAGTTCAAATCAGTGTATTTACAATTGCACTTCATATACAGAGTTCAATGAAAAAGTTTTTTCCTTGTCACAACATACCATTTGCACTACTATTACAAAATAATTAGTCTCTAGTAATAAACCAAAGGTATAATGTATAGGACTTCTGCACTGAAAATTACAAAGTGTCTTTTCGTTAAACAGAACATAAGGAACTAAACAGGAATACTCCAAGTTTATGGTTTAGACATCTCAATAGCCTCAGTGTGAATATTACAACCAAAGGGATCTCTGTACATTTGATGTTATCCAAATCACACTCCTAGCAGGCATGTGCACATATGTGAAACTGTAGGCCAACTCTAAAAGTATATAGGAATATAAGGTAATTTTGAAGAGAAAATAAGAAACTACCATAATTAAATGTGACATTGGTGCAAGGATAAAATAATGTACCAAGAGAACATTCCAGAAATAAACTCACTGGTGGAGTTTCTGGCTAATGAGATAGGCTCCAGTGGGACTGGGAATATAGTTCAGTGATAGAATGCCTGCCTAGGGAGCATGACGCCCTGGGTTCAAGTCCCCAGCACCATGACATTCAGGTAGGAGGCAAACTATCTAAATAAATAGAGCTGGAGCTAACAACTGCTATGGGAGAGAATCAGCCTCTATTCTCTTTTTTTGTTTTTTGTTTTTAAAGAATATTTATTTTATGTAAATGAGTACACCATTGCTCTCTTCAGACACAACAGAAAAGGGCATCAGATCCCATTTCAGATGGTTGTGAGCCACCATGTGGTTGCTGGGAATTGAACTCAGGACCTTTGGAATAGCAGTAGGTGCTCTTAACCACCAAGCCATCTCTCCACCTCTATTCTTACCTCATATGATGCACAACATTTTAAACTATTAGGGCCTGGAAACTTAAACTATGAGGGCTCAGTAGTTACGAGTATTTACTACTCATCCAGAGGACCCAGGTGATTAGGGGCTAGAAAGGACTCCATACTGAGACTCTGTCTCAAACAAAACCCAAACAAACAAACAAACAAAAATACACTATTTAGAATACCTTTATTCATAAAAGCCAATCCCTGGAGACAACCAAAATGTTCATTAAGAGGACAGTGGATAAGTAACTGTAGAATACTGTACAACATAATACAACTGCTGATATACCCAGCTACATGGAAGAATTTCACAGTTAGTGTCAAAAGTCAAATATGCTGCAGGATTCCAGTATTAAGAAATTTATAGCCGGGCGTGGTGGCGCACGCCTTTAATCCCAGCACTCGGGAGGCAGAGGCAGGCGGATTTCTGAGTTCGAGGCCAGCCTGGTCTACAAAGTGAGTT
>NC_034599.1:57687452-57712986 GCF_900095145.1 Mus pahari | reverse complement strand
CTCCCTCTCCCTCTCCCTCTTCCTTTCTTCTGCCTACTTGTACACATTCACTGTGTAGCCCTGGCTGGCCTTGAAATCAGTTCCACCTGCCTCTGCTTCCTGTTTGCTGGGACAAAGGTGTGCACCATTACTTCTGACTAATATTTTTTTTTTTCAACAAAAAAGGGATAGAGGGTGTTTTTGTGATGTTAACTGGGACTAATTTATGCTTTTCTAAAGTCTTAGTTCATTTTGTACTGCTGTAACAAAATATCTAAGACTGATTCTTAGAGTGGAAATTTATTTCCCATATCATGTAGGCTGGGACATTCAAGGTGAAGGGAAGTTTGGTTGTCTGACAAGGGCTGCATTCTGTGGTGAAGAATGCTATCCTTCCACATGGAAGAAGGCAGAAGAGCAGGTCAGCCTGCCACTGTCGAGCTGAGCCTCTTTCATAAGAGCTGTAATTTCAAAGAGTTAGGGAGGCACCCTATGTGCAGTATAACACCTGACTTTTGGGGAGGCATTATGGGAGTTGTACTCTCACTTTGTGAGGGCTGTAATTTGATCTGTGTCATAATATAAAGTTGTGTAGTGGAAGCTCATTAATAGGTTTTTGGTGTGTTTAATTGTCCTAGTAAATAGTTATTTGGTCATCACTCTGTCCTAATATTTGTCAGGTGTACTTACTGGTTCTAGCATAGTAATTCTAAATATTTTTAGCAAAAAGTCTTCTTTTTTTGGGCTCCATGAAACCATTATCAGTAGAATTAAAATTAGGAAAAGGAGACTGGAGGAAAAGTGGGAAAGGAAGGACTTGTCAAAAGAGTGTCTCAGTGAGTAGCTGGTAACTGTAGCCTCAGTGTCCACAGTGTCCAGCCAGGGAGTTGCCTGGGTAGTTTCTCAAATGCTAGTTGATTCCTGCTGTTCATGTGTGTAATGATTTGCTTCAGGACTATATACAGTCACATAGTATACAAACACATCATTTGGGATACTGCATGCTAAAACACATTTTGTTTGTTTTTTGTTTTTTCGAGACAGGGTTTCTCTGTATACTCCTGGCTGTCCTGGAACTCACTCTGTAGACCAGGCTGGCTTCGAACTCATAAATCCACCTGCCTCTGCCTCCCAAGTGTTGGGATGAAAGGTGTGCACCACCACTGCCTGGCTAAAACACATAAATCTCCATATGGCATCCTGCCACCCAGTACATTTCCCAAAGGGAAGCAGTATGTGTAAAGATTCAAATCCTGATTCTGTCTCCCCTATATCTGATTGTAATCCTTATTCTAAGTGTTTCCTGCCTCAATGTTGTGTAAGCATTGCTCCACATTTATTCTCTGATTTGTTGATGAAAAACCGATCAGCCAATGATTGAACAGGGCAGAGAATAGGGTAGGACTTCTCCCAGCCAGGGAATGATGGGTACAGGAAAGAGAGGAAATGGATTACCCATGGGGAGAGTTCAGGAGACACAATGAGAAAACAGCTCTGAACAGAGAAAGCCCTTAAATGCAAGTATCTGGGGATTTTGGCTGGGAGGTAGCTAGATTAGTTGAGAGGAGTAAAATAGAGTAACACTGCTCAGTTGTTGTGTCTTTTTTTTTTTTTTTTTTTTTTTTAAATATTTATTTATTACTATATCTAAGTACACTGTAGCTGTCTTCAGATGCACCAGAAGAGGGCATCAGATCTCATTCCAGATGGTTGTGAGCCACCATGTGGTTGCTGGGATTTGAACTCAGGACCTTCAGAAGAGCAGTCGGTGCTCTTAACCACTGAGCCATCTCTCAAGCCCCCAGTTGTTGTGTCTTTAAAGCATGTTAAACATAATAGTCCAGTCTCAGTTAATTTGGAGCTATCTGGGTAAGAGGAAACTTTAACACACTTATTAAAAAGCCAGTAACAACATTGTATGACCCAGCTTGTTCATTCTTGTTGCTGTAGTTTGCTGTAGATGTTTTTGTTTGTTTGTTTGTTTGTTTGTCTTTTTTGAGACAGGGTTTTTCTGTATAGCCTAGGCTGTCCTGGAACTCACTCTGTAGACCAGGCTGGCCTCGAACTCAGAAATCCGCCTACCTCTGCCTCCCGAGTGCTGGGATTAAAGGCGTGCGACACCATGCCCAGCACGCTGCAACTCTTTAATTCATTTCTTCATGTTGTGGTGATCCCCAACCATAAAATTATTTTCATCGCTACTTCATAATTGTAATTTTGCTGCTGTTATGAATTGTAATGTAAATATTTTTGAAGGAAGGGGTTGCCAAAAAGGGTTGTGACCCACAGGTTGAGAACTGCCATCTTAGGGCTGCTGTCACATGCTTTTTGTTTTTTTTCTCCTTAAAGCAGCATCTTAACAGAAATAACCCAGCACTCAGGAGGCAGAGGCAGGCAGATTTTTGAGTTCAAGGCCAACCTGGTCTACGAAGTGAGTTCCAGGACAGCCAGGGCTATACAGAGAAACCCTGTCTCAAAACAACAACAACAACAACAACAACAAACAGAAATAAAGTAGGAACTGGAGCTGTTTCTCTAAACGGGAAAACTGAACTCTGGAGGGGTCCTTGGTCTACAGAGAGGCAGGTCATGATGTCCACTGAAGAGTCAGCATACCTTTGGTAAAAAGACCATATAGACCTCCAGACATTGCCTCTGCAGTTTTGCTTGCTTTGCTTTTTCTGGTTTTAAAGCTGTGTCTGCCTGGCATTGGTCCTCACCTTTCTCCTTGAGACAGATTACTTTGTTTTTAGATGCTGAGCACATCTGACCTGCTGCCCATTAGCTTCAGGGATTCTCCTGTTTCCACCCCACAGTAGTCATCTCCCATCCTACAGTAGTGACTGAAAAAATAGACACTTGCCACTCTTGTCACTAAGTGTGTTCTGGAGATTTGAACTCAGACCCTCATGCCTGCATAGCAAGTACTTTCCCCAGTGAGCCAGTCTTCTCAGCCTTTCTATTGTGTTTTCTGAAATGTATTGTTGCCAGTAGAGAGTATTCTTCAGGTTAAAACACGACTTTAGAAAAAACAGTAGCAATAATTATATTGATCCCACACTAGTGCTTTGCTGAAATTACTTGTTTTTAGTTCTACTCTAACTGATACTTTAGTAATGTTTGGGAAAGTGGAGTTTTGGTTAGTGCCTGTGAATGCATGTCAGGGCCTGTTAGCCTACTGTCTGACTGACTGTACTTTCTGTGTGTAGGTATGTCATTGACGGTGCCACTGCTCTGTGGTGTGCTGCGGGAGCCGGGCATTTTGAAGTTGTTAAACTTCTAGTCAGCCATGGGGCCAACGTGAACCACACCACAGTCACTAACTCAACCCCACTGCGGGCGGCGTGCTTTGACGGCAGACTGGACATTGTGAAATATTTGGTTGAAAATAATGCCAATATCAGCATTGCCAACAAGTATGACAACACCTGCCTAATGATCGCAGCATATAAAGGGCACACTGATGTGGTCAGATACCTCTTAGAACAACGTGCTGATCCCAATGCTAAAGCACACTGTGGAGCCACAGCTTTGCACTTCGCAGCCGAAGCTGGTCACATTGACATTGTGAAAGAACTGATAAAATGGCGAGCTGCAATAGTGGTGAATGGCCATGGGATGACACCGCTGAAGGTAGCTGCTGAAAGCTGTAAAGCTGATGTCGTTGAACTGTTGCTCTCTCATGCTGATTGTGACCGCAGAAGTCGGATTGAAGCCTTGGAGCTCTTGGGTGCCTCCTTTGCAAATGACCGGGAGAACTATGACATCATGAAGACATACCACTATTTATATTTAGCTATGTTGGAGAGGTTTCAGGATGGTGACAACATTCTTGAAAAAGAGGTTCTCCCACCCATCCATGCTTATGGGAACAGAACTGAGTGTAGGAACCCACAGGAGTTGGAGGCTATTCGGCAAGACAGAGATGCTCTTCACATGGAGGGCCTTATAGTTCGGGAACGAATTTTAGGTGCTGACAACATTGATGTTTCCCACCCCATCATTTATAGAGGGGCTGTCTATGCTGATAACATGGAGTTCGAGCAGTGCATCAAATTGTGGCTCCACGCACTACACCTGAGGCAGAAAGGTAATAGGAATACCCACAAGGATCTGCTTCGGTTTGCTCAAGTCTTCTCTCAGATGATACACCTCAATGAAGCTGTGAAGGCCCCAGACATAGAGTGCGTTTTGAGATGCAGTGTCTTAGAAATAGAGCAGAGCATGAACAGAGTTAAAAATATCTCCGATGCTGACGTCCACAGTGCCATGGATAACTATGAGTGTAACCTCTATACCTTTCTGTACCTTGTGTGCATCTCCACCAAGACACAGTGTAGCGAAGAAGACCAGTGCAGAATTAACAAGCAGATCTACAACCTGGTTCACCTGGACCCCAGAACACGGGAAGGTTTTTCCTTGCTACACTTGGCTGTCAACTCGAACACACCAGTCGATGATTTCCATACCAACGATGTCTGCAGCTTTCCCAACGCACTCGTCACAAAGCTCCTGCTGGACTGTGGCGCTGAGGTAAATGCAGTGGACAATGAGGGGAACAGTGCTCTCCACATTATCGTCCAGTACAACAGGCCCATCAGTGATTTTCTGACCTTGCACTCCATCATCATCAGCCTTGTGGAGGCTGGAGCTCACACCGACATGACAAACAAGCAGAATAAAACTCCGCTAGACAAAAGTACAACTGGGGTGTCTGAAATACTACTTAAAACTCAGATGAAGATGAGCCTCAAGTGCCTGGCTGCCCGAGCAGTTCGGGCTAATGACATTAACTACCAAGACCAGATCCCCCGGACTCTTGAAGAGTTTGTTGGATTTCATTAAGTGACTGGATGTGTAAAATCGTTTAATGTGGTGCTAAAAAGTAAAGGACTTTAATCACAGACAGTAGAATTCTGTGTTTGTAAATTCTCCTTTTCTTTCCACTATCCTTTCAGCCCATCGTCCTTGGTTCCCTGTGCCTCTTTTCTCACGTGGTATTGAGTTCAGCACACTAAACAGAGCAGCACGCTGTTCAGGTGTAACTGGAAGGTGTTTGGACATTTGTTTGTTTCTTTTTTTTTTTTTTTTTTTTAAAGAATGAATGTAAGCTTTTTGTGTAATAGGGGCATTTGTGATTTAAAATTGATGATGTTTTAAACAGCTGCCTACAAAAGTATTTCTGTTAAGCTGATGTCAGCATGTCATCTGTGCAGCAGTTTTGAGGATTTCATGAAGAAAATGAACTAAAGAGGAACACTGGGAGCAATGGGAGATGCTCAAGCCCTGCACGGATGGCTCTCACGTCACTGTGTGTGTGCAGCGATACAGCACATTTTACATCAGGAGGACTTGAAACACTTAGCTACTGATTAATAATCTGAAAATTATGTGCAGTTATTGTTGGAAAGTTGGATTCCTGAAAATCATTGTGGTCTGTTAGTGTCTTCTAACTGGTGATCTTACCCCAACCTTGTGGACATTGCTAGATTCCACCCTTGGCTTGAATTCTTCTGGTCTCTGATGTAATGATGACCTCAATTGCATTTATGCCTTTGATTTGGTTCACAGACCTAAGTAAGGAGCACATTGTATTATGAAACATTGTCACAGTATAGCTAGACATTGTACTTCGTCCTTTTCTAGCCCTTTCCTCGTGTGTTGTATCTTTAAAAATTGGAAACTGCCTTTCCATAGGGCATTTGTGTCTCCCTAATTAGGTGTAAGATGAGAAGGAATGAGGACACACTTGTGATGTTTTTACTTGGTCCATTGTAAGGTGTAGGAAGACCAGGAGTAAGCTATAGGAAATGAAGTATTTGATGAGGAAAATGATTCTCAGTGCCACACAAAAGGTAGATCTCAGAGCTATAGAATTTTCTACCACAGAATGTGGTACTGAGGTCTTTGGGTTTTTTGCTTTTTTTTTTTTTTTTTTTTTTTTTAATCAGCAACATTTCAACGCTTAAGAGTATTCTGTGATTTTTCTCTTAAGCATCACAGAAATTTAAGTTGAAGGAACACCAGTGTCTCCTGATGCTGGGGATGAGAATGAAAGTGAAACTAGTTGTTCCTGTAATTTCCTCTAGTGCCAAATGAATGCTGCCTAAGCTACCCCTAGTGCATGGTATTGTACTTGGAGACCCGCAGCTTCGTGTTTTCCTTTAGTGAAAAGCATTGTCATGATACAACTTCAGATATAAACTTTAAACAACCTGTAAGATTTCACAAATACTTTACCCGTGGATATTGCTTTTCAAACATAGGAGAATGGTTGCAGTTGGAGTAGTACAAAGTGACCAAGCCAAAATCAGCACCTAGGGCCTTAAACAGAGATACCCATAAAATGAAATTCCAGGAGAGGGCAGGAAAGGAGACTTAACGTTTCCTGCTCCAAGGGTGCAAGATGCAGTGGCTGTAGTTGTGCTTCGTGTGTGTCCTTGTGTTAGTTTTTTTCCTAACTTGAGAGTTTACACGGAAGACTCTTCTGATGGCTTAAAGGGAGGCGCTGGAATTCCCTGATTTGGGAACTTCTGACCTAGACACCTCTTGGTGTGACTTAAGGCGATATTGATTTACCTTGCTCTGGCAGCTCTTAGTGGTCTGGAAGAGATGACACACTGCACAAGGTGAGTCAGCCCTGCCTCTTCTCAGGCTCAGGTCAGGTCTTTCCTTTACGGACACTAAGGCCCAATGAGGACAGTGAGGAATAGCTGTGAAACTTAGTATTCAGTTGGCTCCATTTTTTTTAATGTATATGATTTTTAAGCACCCAAACTTAAAGTATCTATCAGATAATACTGCATGTTTTAAAAACATTTTTCCTCCTTCACTACCCAGGACCAACACTGTTCTAAGACATTATTTATATATGAGGATAATAATAATATACATATTCAGATGTAGAATTTAAGGACAGCTTTTGAAGGAGGGAAGACAGTGCTGAGGAGGGTGGAGGGAATGGAACGGTGCTGGTGGTGACACCTAGATAGATTTGTTTAGTTGTGTAGTTGCACACTGTGCACTCTTGCTGAGGGTCTAATTCTGTCTGTACCATCACTCCAGATTTGCATTGTGGAACACCTGTATAAAGCCATTATAGGAGCAAGTGGCCTCATGCCTGGCCTTCCCCTTATTAGTTTTTGGTAAAATTCTTCGAAAATATGCTCAGCCAAATGTTCCATGAACTTTTGTTTTTAAAGAAAAATAGGTGTGAAAGGTGGTAGCATTGTAGCTAGCTCACTAGGCTGTTGTGTGTTGCAGCCATGTCTGTCATTTGATGTTTGTTATTGGTAGAATCATGCTTTGAATTGGAACCCTTCTTTGATAGTGTTAGTGATTTCCCCAGAACATGTCACTTGTGTAAATTGTCACATAAATTTGCATGAGCCAGGAGTGCAGGAGGATGCTTTTCACTTTTCATGCAGTTAGGAATTAAAACCTTACACTTCAGTGATTGACCCCAATCTGGGCAGCAAAGCTATCCATCCTCTTGTTGAAGAAGGGGTGGCTGACTCTGACACTCTGGCTTTTTCCAGTCCACTCTTGATTATAATCACAGCTCAACCACCCAGAGGTTCTTCACTGTGGGAACTTTAAACATGCAAACCAAAACAACCTGGCCCATCTGCCAAGCTTTGGTTTTGCTATTTTCTGAGAGAGGTTTTGAGTTCATTATACTAACAGTTGCTAAATGGTGATTATGAAGACTTAGGCATGATGGCATTGTTTGACATAAACTGTGGTTAAGGGATTAAAACCTCCCTAAAGTCAACACTTTCAGACAAACATTTCTGAAAATTCAAGTCCTAGAGAGGAGTTGGTCATTGTAATTGAGGTATCAGGTTAAAATGAGGTTGCTTTGGATAATCCAATCAGCAGAATACCCATGTTCTTGGACTATGGAAGCCAAAGGACTTGTGCTGCTTGTACTCTGTTGGCTGAGAAGAAGCCAATGACTGAACTTGTGTAGGCGGGTTAAAGTATCTCTGCCTCCTGACAATTGTAAAAATCCAAAGTGTACCTTATCAGCTACCCAGATGTCGGTGCACACAGAAGTGCGCCCTTCTCATGACTTACTGCAACGGGAATAGGAAAGAGTAAAACCCTCAACTCTGCCTTTGGCTCTGAACTGATTGCAGTTCAGATTCTAAGCTGCGCTCATACTTTGAAAGTGCACAGCTCCATTCTGGATATCATCTGACAGCCCCTAAGTACACTGAGGGGCTTTCTTTGAAGTTTCTGGCAAACCTGCCAGAGATGGGCCAGGCATACAGTAGCCCAGGATCTGGAACAAATCCTATAGTGACAATGCTGATCGGTTGACTACTACAAATGTAATGTAAATGTGGTCTCTAGTCCTAGGTTTGTGGAGTGTACCTTTGTGTTAATGTGTAGGGAAGGGACAGCAGTTTGATGGTTATGGGAAGTGCGTCACTGATAAATCTGCAGGGGTGAATACTGCTAAATTATAGCTTTACAGCTTTCCTTTAGGGGTGAATCATGGGATGAGTAGCCTCATCAGAAAAATGAAGGCGTGAAGATGCAGGCCTGCCAGGTGAGGACACAGGCAGGCTTTGCACCTATTTCCTATCAGGTATAGTAAAATGTGTGCATGGCTTTTGTTGTTGTTGCTCAGTAATCGGTAGAGGAGAAGAGATGGGGGACCTCTCCCTGCCAGCTTTCCTAACCAGTCTTTTCAGAGGTACATAGCTGGGGAGTAAAATCTGGCCTTAACCTACTGGCAGGACCCTGTACTTTGTAATGTTCACCGCACCCTGCAGTCCTCGGTGCAGAGGAGCTACATAGTTGTAGTCTAGTAATTCACCGTGGTTTACTTCGAGCCAGTGATGTCATTCTATCGTGCGCTCTTGTCAAGCCATTTATGTGACTTTAATAAGCTTAGTAACTTTGCTGACTGCACCGGGGCCTATCAGTGACTTATATATTGCATGATGTCTTCAACTTGAGTTTGACATGTAGAATCACCTTTGATTTCATGGCAATTGACAGTCCTAATGGCTCAGCTAATTTGAAACTAACAACTTTGCTGTGTAAAAGGAAAAATGGTGTTGTGTTCAGTAAATGTTTGAAAAAAAAAAGTACCTTGAAGTTTGTGTCTTTATTGTTCGATGTGAGATCTTTTGTTGAGTTGCTTTTAAAGGGGCTATTGAAGTTATATGTGTGTGGGGTGGAAGCCTATATTAAAAGCTCAAATAGTAAAGCTAAGCTCTTCCCATGTCCACTTGGACTCTGTAGAGACAAAATCATAAAATGTCTTTTAGTAGCTTCCCATACGTTTTCTGTTACCTTAAGTTACATTTATTTTCACTTGAAGAGTGCAAATGGACTTCATGTTTATTATGTCAAGCATGTTTTCATTCCACATATGTACATTTAAAAATATACAACTTCATAGCATGTCTATGGTTGGTCTTAAAGTCTGTTTACACAGATTTTTATTGGTGGGTATTTAGATGTTCAGTTTTCTAAGTGGTATGGTAGTGAACACCATTTACAGCTACGTATGCTCACTGCTAGCCTTGGATCTTCTGCTTTAAGTGTGTTTACAGTCCTGGCAGACTGTTGAAGCCCCTCTGTCTTCCCTGCCCCTATGTTGACAGAGCCCAGCTGTTAGCTCATTTAGTTTTTGCCAGGGTGGTTAGTGAAGAATGGTTTTGTTTGGTTTTTATGTGTGCTCTTTTAACACTGTGTGTCCTTCGTGATTGGGCTATGGCTACTATTACTTCAATAGAAATTATGTGGAAGTTTAAAAGGAATTTTTTTCTCAGTTATTTTTAAGAAAGTTGTATCAGAACTTTACATTTAAACTGTACATTTGCCGGGCGTGGTGGTGCACGTCTTTAATCCCAGCACTTGGGAAGCAGAGGCAGGTGAATTTCTGAGTTCGAGGCCACCTGGTCTACAGAGTGAGTTCCAGGACAGCCAGGGCTACACAGAGAAACCCTGTCTCAAAAAACNAAAAAAAAAAAAAAAAAAAAAAAAAAAAAAAAAAAAAAAAAAAAAAAAAAAAAAAAAAAAAAAAAAAAAAAAAAGAAGAAGAAAAATCATATGTGTTGGAGGGTGGGTGGGGGTAGGTCAGAGGGCAACTTTGAGAAGTCAGTTAATCTCTGCCATATGAAAACTGAGGTCAGGTTATCAGCTTGGGGGCAAGTGTCCTTACCCACCGAGCCATATTACTGGTCCAGGATTTTACATTTTTATGTTGTCAGATTTACCATAATTTTTTTTTAGTGGATTCTGGGCTTCATACCCTCCCTGTCAGGCTGTCTTCATTCCAAGATCAGATGTCTTTTTAATGTGTGTTTTTTTCTGTTAGAAATTCACAAGCTTTTATGACTTTTCTTTCCTCCTTTCTCCTTTGGTTTAAGGTGCTTTTTTTGTTGTTTTTTTGTTTGTGCCTTAAGTCATTTTATTGAGAGAGAAAACACTTGGGCCCAGACTTAAAACCAGATTAGCACCACATTTCTATGTGGAAGCCTGGTTTTTCAACTCAGAGGCAGAGTCTCCAGCCCCACAGCCCGGTTTTCAGAGATGGTCCCACGGGGCAAGCCAGTGTACTTGCAGGCAGAACCTCGGGACAGATGGACTGGGTACTGTTAGCGGTTGGTGTCCTTTTTGGAGATTACTGCTTGAGGTAATCCACATGGCAGTGGGCTGCTAATGCTACCAGGTGGATGAGGATATCGCTAAGCTCCTCTTGAAGGGCTGCTCTCTCCATTGGCAGCCATGCTTGAGGACCAGGCTCTGCATCAGACTTCCACTGGAAGAGTTCTGCCAGCTTGCCCACTTCTCCCACCAAGGCTAGCCGCAGGTTCTGAGGCCGGTGGAACTGCTCCCAGTTCCGCTCAGCAGCAAACTCTGCATGGAGGCGTCGGATGAATCTGAACGGGCGGCAGCAGCAGTCTTCTTGCCCCACACTACCGTGCTCACCATCACCCGCGGTTTAAGTTTTAAAAAGAGACTGACTTTAAATTCTTATATGTATGGGTGTGTGCCTGTGTGAATTGTGTGTAGTGTGTTCATAGAGGTGCCCAGGAAGGCCAGAAGAGGGTGCTGAATCCTCTGGACCTGAAGTTGTGAGCCCTCTAGTGTGGGTGCTGGGAATCAAGCCCAGGTCTTCTGCAAGACCACTCCCGACTGCTGAACTATTTCTCCAGCTCCCTGGTTTAAAATTTGACCTACCAGGAATAACAGAAGTATTCAGGTAACCAAAGAAATATTCTCCATAGGTTTGAATTTAAAAGTAAATTACTGCAAGGCAGTTGGGTCTAAGTTCCTTTTACCCTGTGCTGATCTGGAAGCACAAGCAGCTCTGAGGACTGACCTATTCCTGCTGTGGCTGTGTGGGAGGTACTTCTGCATGAGCCTTAGGTCTTGTAAATTGGGACAATAATATTATCTAACTTGCACTGGGATGATCCAATGAGACAGTCAAAAATGCCTGGCAGATAAATGCCAAGTGCTTTTAGGTAGGCTACTGTCTTTTCATCTCTGTGTGTTAATGTGAGGGATAAGTGGCCTTTTCATTGTCATATGCCTGTTTCTCCATGTGAACACTGGTGTCATTTGTGTGTTAAAATATTAAAGCCTGAGGCCGGGCATGGTGGCGCTCGCCTTTAATCCCAGCACTTGGGAGGCAGAGGCAGGCGGATTTCTGAGTTCGAGGCCAGCCTGGTCTACAGAGTGAGTTCCAGGACAGCCAGGGCTACACAGAGAAACCCTGTCTCAATACATATATATTAATTGAAGCCTTTTCACATTTATTTACTTGTGTGTGGAATCGGGAGGGCTTTCTAGAGGAGGTGGTTTTCTTTAATCCAGGAAAGCTCCAGTGAGTCATCTCAGGTCGGTTGGGCTTGTTGGCTGGCATCTCTTTTTACCTCAGCCATCTCAATGACCTCCCCAAAAGATGATTTTGTTGGGGCTGGTGAGAAGGCTCGTCAGTTTAGAGCACTTGTTGCTTCTGCAGAGCACCTGAGTTTGGTTCCTAGGTCCCTCAGTGGTGGCTCATAAGCCTTATTACCTTAGTCTTCATGTGACCCAAAGCCTGGCTTCTGAGGGCAGCAGGCATGTACATGGTGCATGACAAAAAACACTTGATGTTTTGTTTTTTTTTAAAGATTTATTTATTTACTATATGTAAGTACACTGTAGCTGTCTTCAGACACCCCAGAAGAGGGAGTCAGATCTTGTTATGGATGGTTGTGAGCCACCATGTGGTTGCTGGGATTTGAACTCAGGACCTTTGGAAGAACAGTCAGTGCTCTTAAACGCTTAGCCATCTCACCAGCCCAACACTTGATGTTTTTAAGATGACTTTAAAAATCTTAAAAAAGAATCATTGTGTGTAGCACCAGGTCAGTGGATTTATTAAGAAAGACAGGTTCGTAGCTCTAAGCTTCTCCACAACTCTATAGCAGAGTCTCAGGAAGCCTGGGTTCCTCAAACTCAGTGTGACTGAGGACGGCCTTGAGCTGTTACTCCTCCTCCACCTGCCAAGTGCTGGATGATGGTATATGCTGCCACCACATCCGGTCAGTTCTTGTGGTGCTAGGAATCAAATCCAAGTCTGGGTGCATGGTAGGCAAGCACTTGGCAGCCACATCCCCAGCGGTACAAGGTCTAATTCTTCTTTCAGTTTCCTCCTCCTCCTCTCTCTCCTCTTCCTCTCCTCCTCTTCCCTTCTCTGTTTCTCAGGTATAATAAATATATTACTCACTCTCTCCTCTCTCTCTCTCTCTCTCTCTCTCTCTCTCTCTCTCTCTCTCTCTCTGTATATATATATATTTTTGTTTTTTCTTTTTTTTTCTTTCTTTTTTTTCTGTATATATTTTTAAAGATTTATTTATTTTATGTATATGAGCACACTGTCACTGTCTTCAGACACACCAGAAGAGGGCATCGGATCCCATTACAGATGGTTGTGAGCCACCATGTGGTTGCTGGGAATTGAACTCAGGACCTCTGGAAGAGCAGTCAGAGCTCTTAATCACAGCCATTTCTCCAGCCCTGCATTTATTATAATTTTATATACTTACTTCTCAGTGTTTATATTAGAGGCTCAAACTTAGATTTGGGGTGGGCATCCTAGCCTATAGATCGAAAAGATCTCTCAGTGCACCCCTTTCATTTTGTAGAAAATAATTTATGTGTATTGTGTTTTGTGTGAGGGTGTTCCAGGTAGTTGTGAGTTGCTGTGTGAGTGCTGGGAACTGGGTCCTTTGGAAGAGCAGTAAGTGTGCTTAAGTACTGAGCCATTTCTCCAGCCCCAGAAACCTTTCATTTTATAATTGAGGATTTAATCCCTGGTCACAAAGACTCAGGGTTGGAAGTGGGCTCTGTGTCTCCTGCCCATGGTGCTGTACTCCTCCGAGACCAGGGATGCCTCTCGATGCGTTCCCTCTCGATGCTTGCCGTGTCATCGGGCTGAAGACTCCAGTAGCTTTGAGACATGAGAGCGTGTTTTTCTTTGTTTCAGGTAACATCTGTGTACTGACATGACAAGACTAGGTTCAACTGCAGTACCTGCTCTCTAAAGGACTACAATGTGACACAAAGCCCAGGTCGTATCGTCTCACCTGGGGACAGAGTTAGAGTTGGACCCTCTAGTCTGTCTGTTAAACTGTGTACTCATACAGCAGAGCAGATGGGATTTTTCTCCTACATCCGATAGGAGGGACCCGCTAACTACAGATGTACCTTGTGAGGGAGAGAGACCTGACTATCCCTTGTCTGGTTGAAATGGGCAGTGACTCATCATGCCAGGAAAGAGGCATGTCACACACTGGCATCTTGGGCCTTGAAGCCAGAGGGACTGACTCAATTCCAGTGTCTTACTTATTCTGAGTAATTCTTATCCAGTGGCAGTGACAGTGGAGGCAGCAGTCTGTCTGAGGACCTCAGGTGAGGGTCTACCATCTCACAATGCTCACGTGTGGCCCCGCTCTGCTGCTTCTCTGTATGTGTCCCTCCCAAGAACAACCATCTTTCTTAGCACAAATAACACCCACTGTGTGCACCAGAAGGACAGCTCCCGGGGCTTTTAACAAAAGCTGGTGGTTCTATAGGGCTAGTTGTGAGAGCTTAGAATTACCTCACAGAAGCTTGGACCTGTGAGGCCCAGGTGGGCACTTAGGAGTCAGCATCCTTACTGAGGCCACTCTGGGACCAGCTTGAAGCTCAGCCCAGACAACCTGCCCTGTGAGGCATGAGGCACACATTGTCCTCTGAACAAACAGGCCTCATCATCTAGTGCCAGGAAGAAGCGTTCCTGACTGGCTTCCTCCTTTCAGCTCATAGCACACTGCAACTGAGGGATGCTATATGATACCCACTCCCCAGAATATTACAAAGGTTTCTCCCAAGTCTACGCAGGGCTGACCCTCTACTTCTGACTCTTCTGAGGCTTTCCCCATCATGATGGGAGTGTTCTTGGGGCACACATGAAGCCCACACTGGCATGTCTTGCCCCTCTGCTTCTCAGCTACTTGTAGCTGTTTCCTCCACTAGGCAGCAAGCCGAGACCTGAGAAATCCCGACAGCCATGAAACAGAACCTATCCCCTTCCTGCCCCTGCCCCCAGCACTGGTGATGAACTGGGTATAGAAGCCATCCATACTTGATTTTACTGCAGACTTATTTACATATCCAATGACCACAGGGACTCAACACATGTTATTAGAGTGTTGTTGGACATGTGCTTCCTTCAAAGAATCATTTTTAGGTTTTATTATTTCCTGTTAATTTCAATATATATATATATATATATATATATATATATATATATATATATATATATATATATATATATATATATATATATATATATATATATATATATATATATACATATATAGTGGTACTGGGGATTGAAGAATTCAATTCAGGGCCTTGCATATGCTAAGAACCTCTGGGCTATATGATCAATATTTCAAAAAAAATTTTTTTTGAGATGGTGTCAGTGTATTGCTCAGGCTGGCCTTGAACTTGAGGCCTCCGCCTCCTAAGTGCTAGGAGTACAGGTGTGTACCACCCCTGACTGCAAATAATTGTAATGAGTTAGCAGCTAGAACATAGTTATTAACTCCCACCTGTGAGCCACAGTGTTTCCTTTTTCGTTATTTTGATTTTTTGGTTTTATTTGTTTTTCTCTTGAGACAGGGTCTCATTACATAGCTCTGTCTGTCTTGGAACTCACTATGTAGACCAGGCTGGCCTTAAGCTCAGAGAGATCCACTTTTCTCTGCCTCTGGAGTACTGGAATCAAAGGTGTATGCCACTATGACTGGCTTCAGGGTTTCATTCTTGAGACAGGGTTTTACGAAGCCCAGGCTGGTTGTAAACTCACCTTCCTTCAGCCTCTGGTCCTCTTTGAACTGCTATGTCAAGGAGGGTGAGCTTGGTCTCCTGCCTTCACCTCACAGTTCAAGGATTCAGGTGTGTGCTACCATGCCACTACACTAGGAATTTCACTGCCGATTGTGGGCAGAGGACATGACAGGATGGGAGTCCAGAGGCTGCACCTAGTGCAGTTTAGCATCAGAAGCACAAGTGTCAGTTTCCAAAACTATGCCAACCCGTCGACATCAGGCCTCCTGAAGCAGCGCTCCTGTGAGAGTTGACGGTGTTGGAGATAAGACTTGTTGAGTCAAGACTTTAGTGTGGCTTGTCTGTTCTCTTCACCAGTGACCATGTAGGAGACCACTGATTTTCCATTAGATAACGGGAAGTGGGTTTCTGAGCGCAGGGCTTAGCTTTGCTTGGTTTACCTTTGTCCTTCAATTTAGCCCTTCTGAAACTGGGGAGATGAAATTCCTGGTTTGAGTCTTGATTTTGCTGTGGAAAATGGTTGCACTGCCCTCTTCTGGCCACCTTGTGCACCTATGTGCACATGCCTACATGCGTGCACACACACACACACACACACACACACACACACACACACACACATTAAATTAAAAAAAAAAACAAATAATTTCTAAATTATTTGTTAGGGTTGTGAAAAATGAATTACCAGTAGGAGCATAGAATGGAGATGCTTTGGTTGGAGAACGGCCTAAGTCCGTGTGTGGGAGGGTCAGCACTGAAGGCCCAGCCTGGAGGGTCGGGGAACCTGAGTGGGGGCAGCCCCTGGCCAAAGATGGGGTGGGTGGCAGTGGTGGGGTGAGCAGTGCCCACTACCGAGATGCAGAGATGTCACGGCAAGAGAGGCCAGGTAGACCTTGGGAGAAGGCTGGCTGTATAACGGACAAGGCTGTCCCCAACCTTTAGATCCGAGCAGACACCCTCCTCCCTTTCTTCTTTAAAACAGAATGCAGCCTTGCTCTGTCACAGAGTGGAATGTCTGTTGTTTTTAAATACCGTTTAGAACATTTTCTTAAATATATTTCTGACAGTAAAGGTTGTACTGCATAGGGGAACAGATGACATTGTTCAGATGAAACAGATGACAGGGAACATTGATGTGTCCATTTCCATATCAACAAAAGGTTAAGGCATAAATTACTCTGCTGGGCATCCGGCATGCCCCTTGTCCTTGGGGCTTATCCCAGAGCTGGCCGGTGAGATGCCTATCTGCCTCTGAGGTTTAAGATTCCGAGGTTCCTTGCATGGGTTTTGTTCAGTGCATGCCAAGAAGGCCCTCCACAGCGCCCCCTACAGGAGCCCTTCTCCCACACACTGATGGCTGGGAGGCGTGTGTGTGTGTGTGTGTGTGTGTGCGCGCGCGCGCGTGTGTGTGTGTGTGTGTGTGTGTGTGTAGGTGCTGATGCAAGAAACAGAGGCTCCCTACCACAGTGCATCTGCCAGGGACAAACTGCAGTTGTCAGACAAGTGGGTACGGAGAGCCACGGATTTTTATCATCCTCCGGCTCCCTAGCACGAGTTGCCTAGCAACCAAAGCTACTGAGAGGAGCTGTGGGGGAGGCTGGAGAGCAGGATTGAGTGGGTGGTGGTTACTGCTGGAGAGCTCTGCTGCTTTCTGATGTTTGGGAGGTACCCAGCATCCTGATTCCCACCTGTCCATTTGGCACAGTCCCTAGATGTGTTTCCACCACTGGTCTGCAGCTGGCATATCAAGCCACACAACTCTGGGTCGCTCATGGAGATCTTTGGGGTCTGTCTGTGGAGAAGGGATGGCTGTGGTTTGGGAACCAAGAGCAAGGGTGAGAGGTGCGGAGGTTATGCTCCCGGGCCATGGAGTCCTGAAGCTATAGGTCCAGATAGGGTGTGCACAGTGGGCTTGTATTTGCTAGCTTCCCCTTGAGTTTCTTCAGAGGTGGGCAAGATAACAAAACCCTAGCACCTTAGTGTTTGGGGCAGCAGATTCCCTCCACAGAGCCTTGGGGGAAGGCCTCCGGTGAGTCTTGGAGGGGTCCCTTTTAGTCCTTAGGGATCTGTACTGGAGGTTTCAGCCTCTAGTAGAGAAGTCACTCCGAACATGGGCTTGAGGTCCATCTCACAGGGATCAGTTGCCATTGCTCCAGAGATGAACTCAATGTAAAGTCCATGTGTGTCCTCTTAGCTCCAGCTCTGAGGCCACAGGCCCAGGCCTGCACACCCCTGGACTGGTGTCGGGCCCCTGACAACTTGAAGTTTCCTCTGGATCCTCACTTGAGCTCTTTGGGGATGGGGCCTAGGCCAGACTCCCTCTTGCGCTTGGCACTTTTAAAGAAACCCAGCTGTGGGGAGGCAAAGTGGAAAGTGTGAGGGGTAGACAGGCTAGGCAACATTGGTGTCATCTGTCGTTCCTCTGTTAGCCCCACAGATTTTCTCCCTAAGAGGGCTTCCCTAAATACCCCCAGCTCACCCTCAGTACCCTTACTCCCTTACTCAGTATGTGGACTGAAGTCCTGGGCCAGGGGACAAGAAGTCAAGCTGGGTCACCCAACCCTAGTTAACATCCCTCTTGGGGCCTCCCTCACTTTATCTGTGGCAGATGAGATTGAGTGGAGATTGAGCCCCGAGTTCTTAGCCAGAGGGTCAGAGATGAAGGAGATTTTGTGCAGTCTTATTGCTTAGACCTTTAAAAAAAATCTGGTAAGAGGAACCCTACAGGCTTGGAAACAGTGTGAGTGGCCTTTGCTGGCAGGACTAGTCTTGTCTGCTGTGGAAGGGGTTTGGTGTCATGGCAACAGGCAAGCATTTGGAGGAGTCTGCAGTGCTAGCTCCCAGGGATGGAGAGTGGAACATAAGCACACGTCTAGAACTTAGAGGTCAGACAGGGATACTGTTCCTGTCCCTACCTACAGGAGCCTTACCTTCCACAGTGCCAGGACCAGCAGGGCCAGCAGCAAGAGGCCCCCCAGAGTGCTGCCCACGATGATCCAGATGGGGACCTGCCAGTCTTCTTGCTTGGAGATCTCAAATGTGACCTGCAAGTGGAGGGGGCCAGGGCAATACTGTCACAATTGCCCAGGGCAGAGGGTGGCACATCTGCAGGGTAGAGCTGCATCTGTTCCTTTGGAAGATGTGGGGAGGGACAGGTGGTCCAGCTGGCCAGGTCTCACAACGGCTAGTTCTGCCCAGCTGACCTCTAACTTCGTGAACGGGGTGGGGTGGGGGTTATGGGCGCCATGAGCCATGCTCTCTGTGGCATTAGCTGTCGGCTCCCCCTGGTTCTCCATGACCGCTACTCTTTGACAGCTCTCCTGGCCGGTCCTCATTTCTACCATTACCCCCGCGTTGGTGTGTGCAGGTGTGGTTTCGAGCCCCAGGGTCACTTGGAGAACTTAGGGTTGTGCCCCGGAGCCCTAGGAAGCTGTTCCAATTGTCATTTTCCATCCTTTCCTTTTGATGGGAGTGGGGGTTAGGGTTAACTGACCTTATACTTGCTATGTAGCCAATGATGACCATGAATTACCTTTTTAAATATAAATATATTTACTTATTTAATTTTTAAGATTAAAATTGCATTGCCCCCTCCTTCCTCTATTCCCTTTCCTGACCCCACCTTGCTTTCATTTGATGTCATGAACTCCCTTTCTTTACATGTTAATTGTTGAACTGCTTTTTAAACATAGTTTTTTGTTGTTGGCGGTGGTGGGTTTTTTTTGTTTGTTTGTTTGTTTTTGGTTTTTCGAGACAGGGTTTCTCTGTGTAGCCCTGGCTGTCCTGGAACTCACTTTGTAGACCAGGCTGGCCTCGAACTCAGAAATCTGCCTACCTCTGCCTCCTGAGTGCTGGGATTAAAGACGTGCGCCACCACGCCCAGCTAGTTTGTTTGTTTTTTAAAGATATATTTTATGAATGTGAGTACACTGTCTTCAGACACACCAGAAGAGGGCATCAAGTCCCATCACAGATGCTTGTGAGCCACCATGTAGTTGCTGGGAATTTAACTCAGGACCTCTGGAAGAGCGGTCAGTGCTCTTAACCGCTGAGCCATCTCTCCAGCTCCCTAAACATTAGTTTTTATTGCAGGGTATAAGTGTTTACGTGCGTGTGTGCATGTAGTGGGCAGAGGTTGACATCATGTGTCTTCTCAGTCACTCTCCACCAGAACACTGTTTGAGACCGGGCCTCTCGCTGACCCTGGAGCTGGCTGATCTGGTTAGACTGCCTGGCTAGCCAGCCCCAGGTTAGCCAGCCCCAGGCTAGCCAGCCCCAGGTTAGCCAGCCCCAGGCTAGCCAGCCCCAGGTTAGCCAGCCCCAGGTTAGCCAGCCCCAGGCTAGTCAGCCCCAGGTTAGCCAGCCCCAGGCTAGCCAGCGCCAGGTTAGCCAGCCCCAGGCTAGCCAGTGCCAGGAGTCTCCCATCTCTGACTCCCAGCTGTGGGTTTACCTGTGTGCACGGCCATGTGCAGCTGCTCTCCACAGGAGATGAACCCGGCCTTCATGCTTGTGAGGCAAACACTTGAGGTATTTTCCTAGCCCTAGCCCTTGAATTTCCAACCCTTCTGTCTCCACTTCTCAAGTGGGTGCCATCTACACTCTTGATTTCTATGGTCCTGGGGTTGAGCTCAAGGGTTTGTGTATGCCAGGCAAGCGTTCCTCCAACAGAGCTGTACACCAAGCCCTCAACTTGCTTTTAAACTTAGGTGAAGAAAAAAAAAATGGGCACAGTGGTACACGACTTTAACCCCAGCACTTGGGAGGTAGAGGCAGGTACATCTATCTGTGGGCTCTATCTAGGCCAGTGTGGTGTTTACATAGTGAAGTCCAGGACAGCCAGGACTACAAAGAACCTGACTCAAAACAAAACAAAAGCAAAACAAAACAAAAAATATGGTGAATTCCAAGACAGCTAGGACTATAATCAGGTTCTTTTATAAGAACCTGATTCAGAAAGAAAGGAAGAGAGGGGGGGGGAGGGGGAGGGGGAGGGGAAGGGGGAGATGGGAGGGGGAGAGAAGAGGAGTGGAGGGGAGGGGAGAGGGAGGGAGGGGAGAGGGAGAGGGGAAGGGAGGGGAAGAGGAGGGGAGGAAAGAGGGGAGAGCAGAGAGGGGAGGGAGGGGAGAGGGGAGAGAAGAGAGGGGAGAAAGAAAAGGAGACAGGAGGCTGGAGAGATGGTGTGCATACTGCCTAGGACCCGCTTTGGGCAGGCCACAAGCACTTGTATCTCCAGCTCCAGGGCATCTGATGCCCTCTTCTAACTTCTGCAAGCACCTTTCCACATGTGTACACACACACACACACACACACACACACACACACACACACACATTTTTAAACAATAAAATAAATGTTTTTTAAAAAGAAAATAAGCTCAGCCTGGGTTATTTCCGTTCCTCTTCAGACTTTTTTCTTTCCAAATGAAGGATGACCTGGGTGCTGTGGGAGCCACTAGTGACCCGGTGAACGTGCCCCATCAGGTGGCTTTCACCATGCTCTCCACCTTGCGCTCACTTCTGTCTTCCTCTGCACTCCAGGTTCTGGATCATCCAGCTGTCCACCTGACTGACCCCCTCACCTCCAGACCTGTTCCCACCACGGTTTCCTTAGCAGCCCATGGTAACACTCTAGCAGCCCATGGTGACCCTCTTTATGCCAGCTTGCCATCCTTTTACATCCAATGGCGTCCATCAGCAAACCATCTCATTCTACCCCAGAAACCCCTAGAACATGGCCAGCCCTCCTGCCTCCTGGCTCTGGTCCTGTCAGATGTTGCTGGAGTCTGCATCAGCCTCCCTACTTTGGTCTCACCGCCCCGCCCCCCCCCCCCCCCCGCCTGTCCTCAGCTTGCAGCATGAGAGACACTTTCCCTCGGATGACAGAGCGGATGACAGAGCGGCGGCCCCTGCTCAGAATCTTCTTCACATCTTCTCGTGGCATTTAGAGGGAAGTGGTCCTTCTCACCTTGCTGACCTCATCCGCTGTCCCCCACTCGGCTCATGCTTTCCCGTGATACCATGGCACTGTTCTCTCTGCCCTTGAGTGACCGACTCCCCCAGATATCTACACATGCTCCCCAAACTCCTTGTATAGAACTCAATTGAGCGAACTGTGGTCACTCAATCTGAATTTCACTCTTGAGTGTGGATTTCTTTCTGGGAAAGAAGCCAGAAAACAAAACAGAACACTGCCATGGGTGGCCTGAGCACAGTGGGACTTCTCGGCTTGGCCCCCTGCTCCATCCCCAGAGCCCGGAGTGAGGCAGAAACAGCCATTAGGCAACACTGGGACAGGTCACTACCCAGGCCTCACCTCACACAGGAAAGGCCTCAGCTTTCCCTCTGAGACAGTGGCAGGGGATGAGCCTTCGAGGTGTGAGGTGGGTCTGCTTGCATGTGCACAGGGCTCAACCCCTCCATGGTTTCTGCTCCAGCCCCAAAGGCTGGGTGGGCCTTTGTGCTGCCTTCGTTGCCCACAGACCTAGCCATGCTGGGCACTACATAACCATCTGTTGGGCCACTGATTCCCTACAAGGGATGCACTCAGTACAATAGGATTTCTTTTTCTTTTCTTTTTTTTTTTTTTTTTTTTTTTATAGTTAGAAAGTTCACCTAAGAGGGGAGATGGCGCACACCTTTATTTCTAACACTTGGGAGACAGAGGCAGTAAGATCTTTGAGTTTGTGGCCAGCCTGGTATACAGAGTGAGTTCTGGGACAGCCAAGGCTATACAGAAACCTTGTCTCAAAAACCAGAAAAACTAAACAAAACAGAGACACTCTCTCATGTGGGGAGAGGGATGGTTAATGGGGGAGGGGCTTCCTGAAACTTGACACATTTTTGAATAATTACTGCACAGGGCCATCTCCAGAACCGGTTCCCTGGCCACTCTGTCCGTCTGCTTCCCTCAGCATGGCTGCACTTCCTGACTTCGCCCATGCTTGGTTACTACTGTGTTCAACTGCTTATGAATCTGCTGCCCAGGCTGTGTGTGTGTGTGTGTGGGGGGGGAGAGGGATGGACCCCCATCCCATGCAGAATGAAGAAGCACATGGTTGAAAGGAGGCAGAGGTGTCAGGAGATTCAAGGCTTAGGCTGGGGCCCCAGGGTGGGACAGACCACCAGGATGTGGGGCTGACCCTCAGTTACCACAGTTCTCAGGAGAATCCCGGAGAACAGCTTCAGGGAATCCCTTGATCCGTGATGGCCTATGCCTGGAAGGGTGCAGTTACTGAAAGTGGGCCTGATGGTGTCCCTTTGCCAAGCCTGTCTTTTTCCCCTTCCCCTTTACCCCGTTTGTTTAACCCAGTATCTCCTGAGGTTCGTAAGTATGGTGGCCAGAGCCTACAGCTCAACCAGCACTTCTGAGATATGGACGGTAGGGGGCAGCAAAGTCCTACTCCCAACTGCCCTGTGTACACGTTCTCTAAGATCCCACTAATGTTTAGGACAGTAGCTATTTCCCAGAGCCTCACCTCGTTTCCTCTGACTTGAAGTCAAGGTAATGCTGGCCTATGTGGTTTTGTCTAGTTAAAAGAGAGCCCAGCACCGAGGCCTCTAAACCCCGCCCCGCCCCCTTACCACACCCATTGCTGCCTCCACTCCTTTAGAGCTGAGTCCCCAGGCAAGAGAGGGGTGCAAGTCCAGACGCCACCAGCAAGCCCGAGACAACGTCACTGTGGGGCGGCCAATCAGGGAGCCACCCTTAGGTTCATGGATGTGAGTGTCTGGTCTCGGTATCCTCTGTGTGAAACTCTGTGAGACACACGGGTGTCTCTTTATTCTTTCCCACAGCACAGAGTCTGGCACGCTGAGGTACCATGCCAATGCCTGAGTCAGGGCTCTTGCTGGTCTGCTGTGTGTGTGTGTGTGTGTGTGTGTGTGTGTGGTGTGGTGTGTATATGTATGTGTGTGTGTTTTTGCGGGTGTTTTTTTTTTTTTTTTTTTTTTTTAATAGAGAGTCTTTCACTGACCTGGAGCTAGGCTAGCTAGTGAAAAGACCAAGGGTCTGTCTTCATTTCCTGAATGCTGGGATTACAAACAGCCACACCTGTCTCCTCTCTCCTCCCCCCGCCCCGGTTTTGAGCATAGAATTCAGGTCTTCATGCTTGCACATCAAGTACTATACTAGCTGAACCATCTCCCAGCCCCCACCTTGGCTTTCCCCTCTTCTCAGAGGGGAGGACTCCCTGGAGCTCACCTGGCGGCTAGGGTCCTCCTCTCGGAAGATGAAGGGGCTGTGGAACTGCCTCTGCAAGGCGGCGTTGACTGTGATCTTCATAGACCTGTACTTGAGCTGTACAACCAGGGCCTTCTTCAGAGCCGGCTCTGGGAGCCTCTGTCCCCCTCTCAGGCAGCCCCAGGTGGGAGACTCCCCCCACAGCCACCTCCTCCCTTCCTTCCAGTCCTGCTGAGGGTCTAACTTACTGCTTTTAGAGATGTCAGCCACAGGTTCCCCACCAGGTAGAAGCTGGTCTCCTGGTTGGGGGCCAGCCTCAAGTTGCAGATGATGGAGACCACGTCTGAGTTGCTGTGATTCTGGAAGAGAGTTGTCGGGATGAGCAGGGGCTGGAGGACAGGGCCAGTGCCCTGGAATGTGAGTTTGGGCCACCAGACAGACCTGAGGCTGGACCAACTGGGAAAGGGAAGCAGACCTGAGGCTGGACCATCTGGGAAAGGGAAGCAGATGGCTGGGACAAGGATAGGGGTATGTGGGGACACGAGGGACACCGGGAAGACAAAGCAAGGAGGCCAGATTTGAAGTTGTGTATAACAACCAGCGTCCCAGGATCAGAACCTCCATTCAACACTGAGGACTTGGAAATCACCATATAAACAAGCTAAATGATAAATAAATGACAGTGCAGTAAGTCACAATAGATAAAAGTATTACAGGCAATCAAACTTCCGGAGAGTGTCCCAGTCAATCAATCAATCATGTGCGCACACATGCACATACCCAGAGCAAGTGTCATATTCAGGATCAAGACAATTCTGACCCCTCCTGCCGTCGATTCTGTTTCCACTGCCCTGGTGGTCAGAGCCAGAGTAACATGACAGGAAAAGCAACTTGTACGGATTGCTTGGAAAAAGTGGCAGAGATGGATGGAAAAGTGCAAACATCTTCATCTTCATCCCGGGGCATCTGAGCTTTACTAGGGTAAAGTTATTTTTGAGGTAGTCTTGTGTCCTCCCAACTCTACCTAAATCATGGGTGAAGTGCAGCAGGCTTCAAAATGCCGGGTGGGGCTGCCAGGATTGCTCAGTGGGCAAAGGTACTTGTAGCCCGAATGCCACCAAGTTTGAACCCTGAGAACCCAGATGGTGGAAGAAGTGACTCCTGCAAGTTGACCTCTGACCTCCACATGGCTGCCATAGCACCTGCACACACACACACACACACACACACACACACACACACACACACACACAAGAACGCATGTGAAAAAAATTTAAGTGCTTCATGTAGGAAATTTGTTTGGAGAAATGAGAGCTGACTCACTGAATGAAGCTGCTGAGCACATGTAGGAATTCAAAACGTTTCCTTTTCTCTCCTTTCCCCTCCCCCATATACAGGATATGCCTGTTTTGTCCAGCTGATCCTCCTGGTGGAGCCTACCTAGTACATACTGTTTATATGGTGTTAGGGATCGAACCCAGGACTCCATGTATCACATTCCACTTAATAAATTATTTTTTAATGTTTTTTTTTATACTGGGCAGTGGTGGTGCACACTTTTTAATACCAGCACTTGGAAGGCAGAGGTAGGCAGATCTTTGAGTTTGAGACCAGCCTGGTCTACAGAGTGAGTTCCAGGACAGCTTGAGCTACACAGTGAGACCCTGTCTCAAAAAATGTTTTTCACTAGCATATATTATCTATATATCACACTGGATCTCATTGTGACCTGTACATGTGACATGTAACATGTATATATTATATTTGGGTCATATTCATTACCCTCTCCTGCCCTTGTTTAGTTTTTTTAAAGATTTATTTATTTATTTAATGTATATGAGTACAATTAGAGCTGTCTTCAGACACACCAGAAGAGGGCATCAGATCCCATTACAGATGGTTGTGAGCCACTATGTGGTTGCTGGTAATTGAATTCAGGAAGAGCAGTCAGTGCTTTTAACCGCTAGCCATCTCTCCAGCCTCCTCTCTTGCTCTCTCTCTCTCTCTCTCTCTCTCTCTCTCTCTC
>NC_034599.1:57684720-57687082 GCF_900095145.1 Mus pahari | reverse complement strand
GAGAGAGAGAGAGAGAGAGAGAGAGAGAGAGAGAGAGAGAACCAGGGATGGAACTTAAGTGGTCATCTTGGTGGCACAGTCCTTTACCCCATGGACCATCTCACTGATGGCCACTCCTCAATAAACTCTTATTAATAGAAACTTGGCCAAGAGAGAGGCCCCTGGAATGGGGAAGCACTCTAACCACACCCCTTGGCTCTTGGCTTAGAGACACTCACCCTCTGTGGGGCATGGCTCAGGTCTTCCTCAGTTGGGGTACTCCGGTACTCTGTGCTGTTCCCCCAGATGTTACAGGATGTGTTGTCCTGCATGGGAGGCACACACGTATGCACAATTCTGAGTCTCACCCAGCTCCCCCTTTTCTTCCTCCTCCCAGACAGGCCAGCACTCAGAATGTGGTCCCTAGGGAACACAGCTACCTGGTCGGTGAAGAAGTCCCTCAACATCAGCAGGCGGTTGCCACCCCTGGTGGCGATGGGCACAGTGATCTTCATCATCACCCCATGGATGGGGAAAAAGCCCAGGTTCTGCACCTGCAGCAGGAGGGGAGTGAACAATGCAGCAGTTGAGGGATAGGGGCAGCGAGCCTGCAGGAGCCAGTCAGCTCCGAGGACAGGCCTCAGCAGGCCCTGGGTGCTTGCACCATGGAAGCAAGACAGTACTGAAAGACGGGCTCTGAGACCCTGGAGTACGATCAAGGGGCAATGAGCCTGGAGATCAAGGACTTCTATGGCCACAGAGTCCTCTTGTGAGGAGGGGCTTGCTGGAGGCTAGGAGCGAAGGTGTTGTGGTCACTAATCAGGGCAGGATGCCGAAATGAATGCGTGTCGTCTACCTGGTGGGAGCACATTCAGGGTTTCAAGCTGGACTTTGGGGACCGAGAGCTGGCATATGGCCCTGGGCTCCCCCTGATGAGCCGTGGGGCCTGGAATAAGACAAGCCATGTGGAGCTTGGAGTGCAGCCCTGTTTCTAGCCACAGCCTACCACAGCTTCAGAGAAAATGACATTCATTCAAGGGGGCCAGGGAAACCCTGGCTCCTCTGTGGCAGGGGCTGCTCAGCTGCTTCCCAACTGACATTCTCCTTCCTTAAGTGACAGAAGCAAGATCAAAGCCACCCCTCTCTGCTTCCTTCCCAGCTGAACACCATGTTATAGAGGTAAGAGGTAGCTGTAGATATGGGATGCCCTAGGCAGGAAGGGACAAGCTGCTTTCTCGTGGCCTGGGCTGAAAGGGTGGGAGGGCTGAGAGACGAAGCTGAGCATCTCACGTCTGGGATGTAGTGAGATTCCTGAATGACGCTGTAAAGCCGGAGGAGAGCAAACTTTGATGTGTTTACACTACTGTTCTTTTGTTTTGTTGTTGTTTTGCTGTTGTTTTTTCAAGACAGGGGTTTCTCTGTCCTGAAAACTCGCTCTGTTGTCCTGGCTGCCTTGGAACTCCATCTGAGTCCTGAGTGTGACTGCCGGGCTTAAAGGTCTGTGCCACCACTACCTGGCATTTTGATACCTGTGAATAACTGCTTCCAGTCCAGCCTGGATGTCTTTCAGATGAACGTGAAACCCAGAGAAGGAAAGTAACTTTCTAGAAGCTGCACAGCGAGCTGGCGACAGAGTCGAGGCTGAGCTGAGGCCCTGCCATGATTCTAGCGCTCGCCCTCCAGCTAGGGTGCCAGGTTCTCCACTCTGCCCTTTCACTTACTTCGGAGGTACCCTCTAGCCTTACCTTGAAAACACAGTTGAACGGAGGCCCGATGCCATCATAGCTCTCTAGTGAGCTGTTGGCCTTGACCTCGAAGTGGCTCAGGCTGCTGCTTCTGCAGAGACCAAGGAAAAGCCGTGTCTGGGCAGAGTCAGTGCTGGCCAGATGATCCCAGAGCTGGACAGAGACAGATCTGGGCCTGCTTCCTGGGCTCTTGTGTCTTACGTGGCTGCTAGGGCGCTATCTTGAGGATTCATAGGATTGGTGGGAATGAATGCTCTGGGCAGAGCCTGCTTCTGCCTTGTGGGTGGGCATGAGTCTGAGAGTCCTAGGCTGGGCACCATGGCCTGGTCTCTGTTTGCTGCAGGGTTTCTTTGCAACTGTGCCTCCTGGGCACCCTCCACCCTAATTCTTTTCTCTGTTGTTGGTGGCTGAGGACTTCCCAGTGCGTAAGAGCTGGTTCCTCGGCAAACTGGGGCTAGTGCCCTCTAAGAGGGGTGGAAGATCAGGCACGGCGTGCTCTCGGGTCTGAGTTCCTTCTCAGTGACAAGTGATGTTGGGAATTGTTAGTGCAATGGTAATCAGAACAGATTTCCTTCCTTCCTTCCTTCCTTCCTTCCTTCCTTCCTTCCTTCCTTCCTTCCTTCCTTCCTTCCTTCCTT
>NC_034599.1:57667390-57684350 GCF_900095145.1 Mus pahari | reverse complement strand
GAGAGAGAGAGAGAGAGAGAGAGAGAGAGAGAGAGAGAGAGAGAGTTGGGTCTGGCCTGCCACCTTATTTTGAGGCAGGATCTTTCTTGTTTCCTCTGCTGTTCTGTATACTTAAGGCTAGCTAGCCCACAGGTTTCTAGATGATTCTCCTGTCTCTGCTTCTAGGAATTGGGCTCAGGTTGCTAGAGCCATTTCATTGGCCCCACCCAGACTGACTTAAAAAAAAAAAGATTTGTTCTATCCTGAATTATGTGTCTGTGTGTGGGTATGTGAACACAGTGCCTACAGAATTCAAAAGAAGGTGTCAGATGCCCTGGGACCAGAGTTATGAGTGGTTGAGAGCCATCTGAGGTGGTTGCTGGGAAATGAACCTGGGAAGATCAGCATGCACTCTTAACCACCGAGCCGGCTCTCCAGCCTGCCACATTGACATCGAAGAGTTCTGTTCTTCACCTCTGTCCCAGTTTTGTGTGTTGGGGACTTCCTCCTGATCACCTTCATGCTTGCGTCTGCTGGCTCAGGCCCCTCCCTCCCCTGCTTCTCTCCTGCAGATGCGTAGCTACCCACCTGGTAAAGAGGACGTCTGCTTCATATTTGAGGTGGAAGCGCAGGAGGGCTGTGTTGTCATCTGCGGTGCTGTCCTGCTCGTGACTGTCACTACAAGGGGAGTTGGGATTAGAGAGGACACTGGCACTGGGATTCTAGAAACCGAAGGGGGGGTGCGCTGGCTTTTCAGGCTGCTGGGTTATGATCAGGCCACCAGGGAAAGCTGAGGTGCCTCCTAGAAGCCGGCTAGTAGGTGGGACTGGGCCAGCCCTCTCTGTAGCCATGCTGTCAGGGAGGGCTTTGGGGAGCTCATGGCCACTGCCTGGCCTTCTTGATGAGCTTCCCCAGCTGCAGAGCTGAAGGTGAGGTTGGATTTGGGACTGGGAGAACAATGAGCCTTGAGGAAAGTCACCTACTCTGCCCTGGGAAGGACAGTGGGGGTCACTGCCTCCTGCTCCCACAGGGTGAAGCCCTTGCAAGACCCCAAGACTTCAGCTTGTACATAAACTATTCTATTCTCCAGGCTAGGTGGTGAGGCTGAAAAGCGGGTCTCCAGAGATAGACTGACATCCACGACCCTCCTTGTCCATCCCTGGCTGACACATGCCCACGACCACCTCTGTGTACGTGTGTTCACTTTCCATGAGAGGAGGCCATTCTGCCCCAGGAGGCTCCAACATACCAAGACACTTCACGAACGCAGCCGTGTGTCTGCTGAGGTGTCTGAGGAGCTGTGGGATTTGTTTACGTATAGCTGGAGGCCAGCACAGGCTTGGGTCGGGGGATCCCCAGCCCACCTGTGACTCGGGGCAAGGACAGTGGTGTTTGCTTGACCTGGAGGCTTACTACTCAGTGGAGGGTTCTGGCTGCTCTGAGCCTCCTGATGAGACAGAAGCCAGCCAGCCCTCCCTTTCTTCCTCCTTCCATCTCACACAGAGATGATTCTGTGAGAAAGGAAACCATTTCCTGCTGGCCCAGGGAGACTCACGGTCTCCCTGGAGTAAGCCACATCTAAGAAGTCTGAGGGACAGATAGACAGACCCACATAGGGGAAGAAAAATCCTCTTAAAAATGGAGAAGTGCCCAAGGAGAGTGCCACGGTCCGTATCGACTGTCAGCCGGAGTCACATCCGGTCCTGGCTGTGATGGAGTGTCCACACTGGCTTCACCGAGGTGGAACCCGAGTGTGGGCAGCACCGTCTCCTGGGTTCCCAGACTGAATAAAAAGGAGATGCGCGCTGAGCACAGGATCCACCTGTTTCCTGGACGCTACAGCCACCATACCTTCCCCACCATGGTGGTCTGTGTCCTTAAACTATGAACCCCAACAACCCCTCTGCCCTTGGGCTCCTTGTGTCAGGCATTTTGTAACAGCAATGAGAACAGTGACTAACACAGAGGGCTAACCAGGACAGAGCAGGGCTACCAGGGGCTAAGTAGCCAGCTCCCAGTCGCTTACAGGAAGTCCGCACAAGCTCTGCTGGTCGTGAGGGGCTGCTGTGTGGACTGGGGTGGGGTGGGGACTGCGATAGACCCGAAGTCCTTCTAACTGACTGCTGCCTAAAGCCCTCTCTACAGGTTAAGGGACAGCCGGTGGTACTTGTGGCTGAGCTTCGGGATTGTAAGAAAGCAGCCCTGCTCACCCCCAACCCTTCCACCAACTTGGGTCAGGGAACAGGTTTGCCAGTGGGATCCAGTGGGCACAGGAGAGCACGGGGTGAGGGAGGAGCTGCTGGGTGGGGGAGGGGCAGGCCTGACCTGCCGGCACCCAGGTGGATCTGAAGATGGTGCAGGAACACAGACTTGCTGAACTCGAAATCCAGCCGGAAAGCCACCTGTGGAGAAGGGAGCCTGAGCTGGGGCCCTGAGGTGAGCTGGTTCTGACCTGCTTTTAACTACCACCTCAGGACCCTACGGAGAATGTCTGAAGGGGGGTGTGCAGGGCTGTAGAATAGTGAACTGGGGCCACCACAGGTGCAAAGACAGCAGCTCTCTGTGGGGATGTTCCCTACCCCCCCTCTCTCTTTCTCTCTCGTTTTCAGACAGACTGTCATGTAGCCCAGGCTGGCCTCAAACTTGCTATGGAGCTGAGGATGGACTTTAACTTGTGACCTTCTGTCTCCACCTCATGAGTGTTGGGGTAACAGGCGTGCCCCACCCAGGGCTTCATGCATGCTAGGCAAGCACTCTATCAACTGAGCTGCACCCCCAGAAAGAAAGGATACTTAGAACTACCCCCGACCCTCCTCCTGCTCTCTGGGTCCCAGGTTCTGTCCCTCCCCGCGGGGTCCCCAGCCTCCACCTTGGCCTTGGCTCTGAAGAAGGGGTAGCTGACGTTGCAGACTTTCTTGTGAAGCCGCCTCTCCTCATTCACACACTCGATGCTGTTGTCTGAGTCATCCTGAGACGGGCAAAAGGCAGTCATCAGGCAGACTCCGGTCCTCGGTCTACAGGCTCACCGCAGCCAGCCCCTCACCCCATCCCAGGGACCACCCACCCCTGACACCTGAAATGCCACTTTCCAACTCTCTGAACCACAGAGGGCCCCTCAGGCTGTCGACAGGTATAGTTGGTTCAGACTGAAGGCTCGTGATGGTACAGGGGAAGGTCTTGCTCAGTGGCCAGGCTGGTGTGCTCAGGTGTATACTGATTGTCCCCTTGCTGCTGGGGAATTGGCTAGCTGCCACTGGGACTCTGAAGTTTAGACCTCACTCGAGCTGTGGACACTGGCTGGGTTGGGATTGACACTTGGTTCATTTAAAGGTTGGAGGCCGCTCTAGGCTATGACCTCCCTGCCTCCTCAGGTCCCGAGGGCCTCTGAGTGGACTTTTTTTTTTTTCCTCTGTAAGAGCGATCCTGGAGCCACAGAATTATATTGCCTGGTCTCCACCAACTTTGTACGGTAACACTACTGTTCTGAGGTCCCAGATAAAAAAGGAGAAAACAAGCTGAGGCTTCACACTGAAGTCTAAAGGAAGCTTTCTAAGCTACCTATGTGTTGATGACCCAGAGAGAGCCCCCAGAGGGCCAGGACACAGCTCTGTCAGTATCCCCTTTACCCCTCTGCCCTTGGCCTTGGTCAGCTGGCCGAGCCGCTGAGCTCCTACCTTCTGGATCAGGCTGGCGAACTGCAGGTTCTCTGACTGGGAGATGTTGAGGACAGCGCTGTACGCGTTCTCTCCTCTGTTCTCCAGCGTGGCCTCCACTGCCACCCGGCGACGTGTGCTCTCTATGATGAAGACAGTGGTGTCGAAGGACAGGGTGTAACTGGAGCAGTCCTGCGGGGGCCTCCTCAGCACCTGCTGGCAGTACTCCCTGGGGGAAGAGGTCATTGGCTATCAGGCAGGCAAGATGGGGGTGAAGGGGTGACGCTGAGCCTCAGGACTGGCGCAGGGATATGGGAATGGGGGACCTGGCCATTCAGTCACAGCTTGTGGGAACAGCCACCAAGAGAAGGAAGTGGATGGAGGGGCCTGCAAAGAGCTCACGCTGCCGGCCTACCGCTCGCACTGAAGCTCCCTGCTCTCCAGTCGCAGGCTGTTCCTGCCTCTGAACTCAGTTCTCCCGTTTCACCTCACTAGTCACAGAGCATCCCTTCTCTTGTCTTTCGGCTTTGGCTGCCAGGAAGCTCAGCACTAAATCTTGATGGCTTTCCTGTCATTTACATTCTGTCTTATTGCATCAAAATTAAACAGACGTGATTGCAAAGTGCATTCTGTAAGTTAAGAATGTGCTCACGAGCAGTGCCCCGTAGTTTGCCTTGTGCCCCGGTCTGTTGCCTCCAGATCTTGGGTGCTGCGCTCAGTCGAGTCATGTGGAGGTCAGAAGGCAACTTGTGAGAGTTGGTTCTCTTCTTTTACCGTATAAGTCCCAGGGATCAAACTTAGATCATCAGAAGCAAGCGCCTTTCCCTGCTGAGCCACCTCACCAGCACCCCCTTAGACTCTACACCAGAGGGACCAGAAAGCCCTGGTGTTCAGCTGTGGACCCTAGGCATTACCTTGGGTCTGGGGTTAGAGGACAAGACCCAGAACTCTGGGCCATCCATCTCTGCTTTCTATAACTTTGTTGTTGTTGTTCTTGGCTTATTTGTTTTAGGCCTACTTACATGTATGTGTGTTTCATCTGCATGTATGTCTGCATACCATGTGAATGTCTGGTGCCCATAGAGTCCAGAAAATGGCATAATATCCCATGGAACTGGAGTCACAGATGTATGTGAGCCTCTGTTAGGTACTGGAAATTGAGCCTGGGTTCCCCGGGTCTCTGGAAGAACAGCCAATGAGCTGGCACTCATTAACCACTGAGCCATCTGTTCAGCCTCCCTCCAACCCTCATTTGTTTTTTTGACAAGGTCTCATCTCATTCTAGCTGGCCTGGAACTCATGGAGATCTGCCTGTCTCTGCCTCTCAAGTGCTGGAATTAAAGGGGTGTGCCACCAGACCTGAGCTCCTCTCCCCATTTCCTAGAGGATCTTGTGCAGCCCAGACTGGCCTTGAACTCACTAAGTAGCCACAGATGCCTTGAATTTCTGATCAGTTCCCTCGGTGCTATCACTATGTGTGGGCCACCACATCTGCTTATGATGCCTCTGGGCTTGAACCTAGGGCCTTGTGCATGCTAGGCAAGTGCTCTATCCACTGAGCTACCCCCCTGGCTCCCTAGCTCCACTTTCTATCTGTTTAACTCTCCAATGGAACAGTTCCATTCTCAGAGAAGCTGGCAAGGTTAGAATAGACTAGTGATGGATGCTCAGCTGAGGCCAACAGAGAGGGAGGGGACTTGCCTGCGATCACAGGGGAGTTAGAAGCTACTGTTCTGGAAGTGTCAGAGCCATGCTGTCTATGAGACAGCTTCACTAGGACAACCCAGCCCTCGGGGAGCTCCAGGCCACCAGCAGAGATGGGTCAAGGTATATGGGGCAACGAGCCACTCACATGGCAGTGGGCAGGTCACTCCGAGCATCCAGTACAAGGTCAGGGACACAGTGTTCATCCTCATTACAGCCATTCCAGAAGGGCACCTGCAAGGAGAGCCAGTGCGGGTGGCTGGAGAGGGGACCATGACCTCCAGCCTCAGAATCCAGAGCCCCCAGCCTTTGTCACTCCATGCCAGATGGGCCTCTGCCTGCCTTGCCCTCCTCCCTCGCTCCTGTATAGATCCTCCCTCCTCTAAGAGAGCATGCTCAGCCAGGCTGGCAGCACAGTTCCAGTCAACAGGAACCGCCACCCATCTGCTGTGTCTGAGGTACGTAACGTTGGAGACATAGGCTGAGAGAGGCACAGCGTCTGCTCTTGGATCGTGGGGATGACTGACACGTGAACAGACAGATCTCGTGTGAAATGTGCAAGGAAAGCAGAGACATGAGGAGCAAAGGAGACAGAGGTCGGGCTAGCTCTTCGGGTCTGTAGGTACTCAGATTTTCAAGGTGGGGACAGAGCTCTGAAGCAGGAGCGAGCAGGCTGGATGCCCCAGGGAGTGGGAAATCCAAGAGAATGCTGGAAGTGCAAGGCACTGAGGCTGGAGAGACGGAGGAGACAACTCCATAGTTCAGAGCTGTGGAGAGAGAGACCAGGCATGGTGGTGGTGGGGGGGGGGGAGGAAGATAAAAACAGCCGTCAGATTCTGTAGGCCGGTCCTGGAAGGCCTTGGGTTGCTCCTTGTACCTGACAGGAGCCAGCAAGTACTAGCACAGGAGGGACCTGCTAGACAAGCTGACAGGGGTGGGAAGATGGACTGGGAGGGGCAGGGCTAGAGGCAGAGAGACCCAGGGAGGTAGGGAGACACTTGGGAGGGTGAGAATGGCATCGGCCTGCTTAAGGTCTCAGAGGTGGGGTCACTAGGAACTAGAAGGTCTTGGGGTCGAGGGAGAGGCCTGGGTATACCTGATTCTTTTTCACATTCTGGAAGGTGGACTGGAGATACGAGCACCATCCTTTTAGAACCCTAAGATATAGTTCAGAAGCTTGGCTTGGGGGTGTGTGAAGCATGCATGGGGTGTGTCCTGTGGCTCATCCACAGCACAGCTCAGTAGGGTCTGGGTGCTGAAGCCCAGGCTCGGTGGCATCAGTGACAGTCAAAGCTATTGGAGGTGGGGGGAAAGGAAGTGACGGGGACAGGGGCATCCTCTTCATTTTAAGAATTTATTTATTTAATGTGTGTGAATACACTCTCTCTTCAGTCACACCAGAAGAGGGCATCAGATCCCATTACAGATGGTTTCGAGCCACCATGTGCTTGCTGGGAATTGAACTCAGGACCTCTGGAAGAGCAGTCAGTGCTCTTAACCCCTGAGCCATCTCACCAGCCACTCATTAGCTCTTCCTAAGACAGACTGGGCCCTCGTTTAGATACATTGTTAGAGGGACCCAGTCTATGAAGACACTGTATACACGTCACTAAGCCTGGGCCAGGGCTGGTGGCTCAAGCCTCCAGTCAGCCACTCAGGAAGCTTGCAGAAGATGGAGCCAGTCTCAGAAGTTCCAGCTAGATGACGAAGGATGCACTCAGTGACACAAACTGGCTTAGCTCAGGGTCTCATGTAACTCAGGCTGGCCCTGAATTTCCTATGAAATTGCTGACAATGACCTTGAACTTCTGACCATCTTGCTTCTGATCCTCCTGAGTGCTAGGATTACAGGCATGTGCTACTACATCTAGTTTATGCTGTACTGGAGAGGGCACCCAGGGCATTGAGCATGCCAGGCAAGCACTCTGCCAATTAAGCCACATCCCAGCCCCTCAGGGCTCCATACACTGGGTATGGTGATGCCCACCTGTAATCCCAGAATTCAGATGTTCCCCCCCCCCCCAATATTCTCAGTGGCTCTTTCTGGCTCTATCTATCTTTCACCTTTACCCCACTTTCTCACGCCCACACCCTGGAGACACACAGTCAGTTCTCCTAGCTTTAAAGCAGGTCCCCCCTCCCATCCCCCCCCTCCACTTCTTACCCTCCCGGCTCTGCAGCTCTGAGTTCAAATCATCCTTTAAAGTTCAAAGAGCTCAAAGCTGCCTCTGTAGGAAGTTCCCTGCTCACTATCTGGGGTGACTCACGTTCTCCATCTCTACCTGGCGTCAGGATCCTGAGGGCATCAGGGTCCTGGCATGGGTGATTGCATGTGAATCTGCCTCACGAGCTTCATGTGGGAGCAGCGTGCACCCGTTCTCTTGCGGTACAGACTTTGTAATTACGGTGTCAGGCAAGTCAGCGATTGGAGCGGGCAGCTTTTCTCCCATGCCAGCCCAGTGACTCACACGGGAGAGAAGGGACGAGGGAGAACAGGACCGGCTTGGTGAGAGGATGCTGTGGGGAGGGCTGGCAGAGTGTGCAGGGGTGGAGGTGTCTGGGGGGATGGGAGGGGCTGTGGGAGCATGGGCGAGGCAGCGTGGCGCATCCTATCACAGTGCAGGAGAGATCTGAGTCTGTGGGAGGGGCTTTGCTTGGGTGTCTAGGCCTCCAAAGCTCCGTGTTTCTAAGTGCTGTGATTAAGCTAGTTCCTAATGCTTACAGTCCAATGCAAATCCCGCCTGCTCTCACAGCCCACTTAGACAGAAACGGGGAGGCGTTCTTGAGTAGACTCTTCAGAGAGCAACCACCCCAAGTTATTAACAGAGGATTTAGGTGCCTCTAGAGCCGGACGCACTGGCAAAAAGAAAGCTTTGGAATACTTGGTAACAGTCAGAGGGAGTCCGGCACTGAGTTAGATAACGGAAAAACTCAAGAAAGCTCAAAGCAGCCGAGTCCTTTTCTGAAAACTTAGGGAGGTAAGAACCAGAGGTCACAGGGTCACAGGTCTCTTCTGGGCATCCCATTTCCCCAGGGGCCACTCAGTGCCTCTCTGTGCAGAGGACACGGGGATCTTCTCTGGTGACAGGAGGCAGAGGAGTGAGGGAAGAAAGGGCTCAGCCATGCTCATCACAGGTCTGGAATCAAGGTAGCAGAGGGCCGGGACTCACCGACACTCTGAGCGTAGTGGGCCAGCCGTTGTCCAGCATGGGGCCGTTGTCAGGGTCCTCTAGGGAGTACTCCACGGAGAAGGCCACTGGCTTCACGTAGTCGGCAGTGTCCTGTAGGGAGAGGAGGGCAGAGTTCAGAGAGGAGAGACTATGATTTCTTGGGCCGAGACTGCAGATGTAGAACTTCCACCCCTCTAAGCTGGAGGATAGCAGCCTGTGGCCCTCAGGGTAAGTCTCCATGTGGATAATGGTTCTGCCAAGGTCTGTAGGTGAGAAGTATGTGCCAGGTAGAAAAATCAAATGCCAGTTTGGCATCCTGAAGTTTCACCACACTCCTGTTAACCCTTCCAAGTCCAACCCTCATGGAGTGGGTAACTTTGTCCTTCAGGAAGCCTGGCAGGCATCTTCCTCCCTCCAGACTTGTGACTTCAGCTTCTTCCCACGGCATCGAAACCACTTAAGCATCCTTTTCTCTCTGATATCTATCTATCTATCTATCTATCTATCTATCTATCTATCTATCTCCCAGGCTGGCCCCAAACATAAGCTTCCTGCTTCAACCTCCTGAGTGCTGGGACTTCCACACTTTGCTAAAAAAAATCCACCTGCGTGTCTTTCTTTCCTAGCAAGGAATAGTCTAGAAACCTCTAGATGTAGCCTAGCCATTGAGATATGGCCTTATAATGTTGAATGTATGAATGAATGAATGAATGAATGAATGAGGAAGGAAGGAAGGAACATGTCATTCAGTTAGTCCTGACTATGGATGACAAGTGACTGGGGAGCTGCAAGCTGCCTAAAATCTCCCGTGCTCTAGAGCTGCGGTCAGCACACTTGGTATTTCTGTATGGAAGTAAGCCTCTTTCTCATTCAGTGATGGGCACCAGGCCACCCCCTCCCTTGGGAGGCCACTGTCCCGTGTGTCCACCCCTCTGCCTGCTTTATGCAGTCTTCAGTCCACTCTGTTGCTCTGCCCTTTCTAGCCATGGGTGGTGTCCCCCTCTCTCCCACATCTCAGATGGCTCTCACTTCCCTGGTTTCATTCCTTCTAGGGATGAACAGCTGGGAAGGCAGGTGGGCAGGAGAGCCATGAGGACTTTTTTCTGGGGCCTGAGCAGCGGCACTGGCCAAGCTTAGCCATGCTGCTTCCTGGCTATCCACGGAAGGCTCAGGATTGGCCTGACACCCATGAGGCTCTCACTTCTACAGATGTCCCTCTACGCTGTACCCTTCTTGTAGGGCTTAGGGCCTGCACATGGGCTGCCGGACTCACCAGGACATGGAAGTTGATCCTTTGACAGTGTTCCTGGCCAGAGGAGAGCAGGACAGCTCTGTTGGTGAACTGGTCTCCGCCCTCGTCCAGATGTGCCCGCGGCATATACCGCCTCTCATCCATGGTTGCATTGTACCTGATGCCTGGAAGCGGGGAGAGGGCAAGACCAAGCTGGGGCTTCTTCCACATCCTAGACTGTCGACCTGCTTAGCCTCTGGGCTAGCCTCATCCCTCACAGGCAGCGCTTCCACGTTGGGAGCAAGAACTGTGGTAAGGAGGAAGGGGCTAAAGAGGAGGAGTTGTGTGAGAGGTGGGGAGGGAGGACAGAAGAGGGACACAAGCCTTGAGAGAAGGACAGGGACTAGGGTGAGGTCAGTGTTGCTCAGCTCTGCCCACAAATGACCTCCTCAGCTCTCCTCCGACCCCCTGCCTCACATTGTTGCTCTGGGCCTTCTCCTGGGGGCTTCACTCACACTGAGGACTCTCCTCAGACTCTTGTCTGTATTCTGTGGCTTGAGGCCCTCAGCCTTCCTCCCCTTAGCTTACAGAACTTTGACAGAATGGCCAAGTGCCTTCTGTTCCCCATGTAGCCCTCTGGTGGCTGTGTCCTTGAATCCATGTCCTGTCACAGATGGAACATGCAGGAAAAGTGCACAGCCACCAGGCTGGGACATGTCCTCTTATGCCCCCTTGTCCCCCACCCCCCACTTCTCTTTGGTCTTGTGCCTCATCACTGAAGGGGACACAACCTGTGGTCACTAATGCATCCATCACTTTCAGGGATGCCTGGTCCAGGAAGTGGGTGCCTGAATCCAGTCTGAGGTAATAGGAAAGAACCCTTCCCAAGCCCATGCCCCTGCTGGGTGGCAGCTGTGACACACTGTGTTCCCCCCACTTGACACACAAGCTCACCCCACTGGTGGCTCCAGGTTGGTTCCCCAAGTCTGGCTGACTCCTGGCCTCCTCTCTGTACTCTACTGCCTGCCTTTTGCATCCCATTCAAAACATAACCAAGGGATGTTCTTCTGTCTCTCCCCTTTCCCTCCAGCTGTGCCCACTACCACTCTTTCCCCTGCCAGGAATCCCTTGAAAGAAGAGCATCAGAGAAGAACCCAGCAGGCATCAAAGGTGTCTCAGGATGTGACCTGGTACTCAGGCCCCATTTTGGGAAAGCCCCAGGCTGAGAACCAGAACAATCGCAAGGCCCACAGAGAGACTGGAGCTTGGCTGACCACCCAGGGAGGCTGGTTTACCGACGGTTGCTGTTTGGAAGTGGGGTGCCAGGAAGATGGGTATGAAGCAGAGGAAGGCAGCCAGGCAGGTGGCATCCCTGCCACTGCGCTTGCAGTCCTTGTGGAAGATGTTGATCTTGGAAGGCTCAAAGTGGAGGCTGGCGTTGATCTGAACTACAGGGCGGGCCCTGGAACAGAAAGGGAGGTGAGCTAGAGTAGGGCTGGAGTTCTGACCAGGGCTGGGACCCTGGGGCTGATAGGGCTGGGGTTCTGACCAGGGCTGGGACCCTGGGGCTGAGGTACAGATCCAGACAGAAGTGGAGTCTGTAAAACCTGCCTAGAGGGTGCAGTGTGATGGACGGGGCAGAGAGAGTTTAGGAAGCTACAGGAGAGGGGCAGAGGGGGTGGGTATAGGGTCAGGGATCTGGGACAGCCTGTTCCCCTTTTCTTCAGGGTTGCTCCTGGTGAGGACTCCTGCCTTTCCTTCATCCTTCCTGGCAGGCCCGAGATATATTTGAATCCACTAGAGAGAGGGGCTGGGGAGATGGCTCAGGGCTGCATTTTCAGAGAGATCTGGATTTGGTTTCCAGAACCAACATATGTGGCAGCTCACAACCGCCTGTAGCTACAGTTCTAGGAGGATCTGGCACCCTCTTCTGTCCATCACGGGCACCAGGATGCACGTGGCACACAGGTATACGTGCAGACAAAACATTCATAAAGTAAGAATTAGAAAGAAGACAGGGAGTATTGGGAGCTGGACTGACCCAGGCTTTCTCAGACGCCCCTATGAAAGGATAGACGGAACCTAGCTCTGTGCCCGTGCTCAGGAGCAGACTTGGCAAGGCCAGCCTGGGGCTGAGGCCAGAGCTCTGAAGGACTTAAGGTTTCGGTTCCTGGGAACTTGGCTGGTCCCCCTGTAGAGACTGGAGTTAACAGTCCCCAGGCTGCTGTGTGCTGCGATGCTCTGGAGATATACCCAGCGTTCCCTTTGTGCAGCTTTGCTCGGTCAGCTTCCAGCTGATTGCATCCCGTTTATGATGGTTCCTGATGACTTTGTTCCATATCTCTCCCTGGAAATGGTATATAAAACACTGTACTTCCAAATAAACTTGCTTGGTGTGATGATTTGTATGTACTTGGGCTAGGGAGCAGCACTTGAAGGAGGTGTGGCCTCTTTGGAGTAGATGTGCCACTGTGGGTGTGGGCTTTAATACTCTCATGTCCTAGCTGCCTGGAAGTCAGTCTTCCCCTAGCTGCCTTTGGAACAAGCAGTGGAACTCTCTGCTCTTCCAATGCCATACCTGCCTGGATGCTGCTGTGCTCCCACCTGGATGATAATGGACTGAGCCTCTAAACCTGCAGGCCAGTCCCCATTAAATGTTGTCCTTATAAGAGTTGCCTTGGTCATGGTGTCTGTTCACAGCAGTAAAACCCTAAGATACTTGACAAAGACATCGTTTGTGCAAGACCTCCCAACCCCAAACTTCTCTGTCTCCTTTTCTGATTCCCTGCCTTACCTGGTCCTCTTTCTCTCTCAGGACCTGTCCCTGAAGAGCAACCTACTGGTCCAGATATGGAAGGAACAGCTGAGCGAAGCAAAGAGAAAAGCAAGAGAGGGAAATAAACCCCACGCTGGGTACAGAGTCTCGGTTGATAGAGTGTTTGCCTGGTGTGCACGAAGCTCTAGAAATCCAGCACCAAATAAACAAGGTGAGGCGGGGAGACAGAGGCAGGAGGATCTGAAGTTCCAGCCATCCTTGACTCACAGTGAGTTTACAAAGGAACAGAAAAGGCCTCCCATGCCCAGGCTGCACTCCGGGTCACAGTAGGCTGAGCGAGACACAAACATGCTCTAAAGCTGTGTCTCAAGTTTTAATCTGCGCGCACCACTACCTCCTGCAGACATCTTTTACAGCGCAGAGCCAGATGCAGTCAGTTGGCACAGACTCTGCAAGGCTAATGAGTTCTCAAGTGAGGTTGAGTGGGAGATACACAGAGCACCACTGAGTGGGAAAGACTGGAAGCGCAGCCAGGAGAACCTGAAAGGATCAGCGCTGAGTGACGGAAAGTTGGCTGTTTTTTTTTTTTTTTCTCTTTCTTCTTCACATTTTAAGTTAGTGCAGAAAACCTTAATGATGACATTGATCTCAGCAACCTATATTTAAAAAGCTCCAATCAGCCAGGCATATGTCTTTAATCTCAGCAGAGGCAGGAGGATCTCTGTGAGCTCGAGACCAGCCTGGTCTACAGAGTGAGTTCCAGGCTGACCAGAACTACAGTCTAAAAGTAGCGGCACACAAGAAGATGCATAGGCTTTTCTCAAACACTGATATGGAACCACACACGAGAAGGAGAATGAGATCAGAGGGGTTGGGAGAAAGAACCCCCCCTAATCCACATTCATTCTCCCACGCAGGATGGGAGGAGAATGCTTCTAGAAGGGGCTCAATGCTTCCTCTAAGTAGCCTGGGAGACAGGAGTGGGACAGATGCTGCAGGGAGTGGGGCACAGGAAAAATTCTGAGGGTTGGGGACAGAAAGTGGTCTCCAGTTCTAGGACTCCACTGAGAATAGAGAGTAGGACTCCAGGACCACACAGGCTGGGAGGGGCTCAAGGTTCATTTGGGTGACAGTAGATAGAATCAAGAGGCAGAGACCCTGCAGCAGACCTTTGAAACACTCTATTCAGTTAACCCTCAGGAGAGCCCTCCAGTTAGAGAAAGCAGGGGAACCAACCACAAAACCACAGCACTGCCCAGGGTGCCCACTGCTAGGTCCACAAGTCCATCCTCATTGAGGTCCAGTTGTCCGTGGATGCTGCAGCCAAAATGCTGCAGGCCAGGAGCCAGCTCCGAGGCTGTTATTCTCTGCAGGGAGAGGAGAGAAAGGGTGTGTGTACTGTGAGCCAGGTTAGCTCCAGGGGGACAGACATAATCCTGAGCTCTGAGACCCCATCAGCTGCCCGATGAGGCACCCAGGACATCCCTACCTTTAAAGTCACTGTTTTGGATGAAAATATGTCTCAAAATATTCCCCAACAAGGTTTGATGGCTCACACTTACAATCCCAGTACTTTAGAGGTAGATATTTCCGATCATGTGTTCAAGACCAGCATGGCCTTGCCTCAAAAAACCAAGGGCTTGAAGGTGAAACCAAGTGGTGTGGTGTTTACCTGGAAGGTGCAAGTCCCTAACATTGATCCTCAGCACCGTAAAAAATAAAATAAAGTATTTGTTGAATGTCAGTGTATATTACCTGTATTATAATTGTAATTACAGTGTATATTTGGCAGATACCAAATCCCCTGATGTCTCTGACCTTGGTGTATTTATTTGATTACCTTACTAATAAAATATGTAGGCAAATTCTCAAGACTCGATACAACCATTTAGATCATTAACTCACAACTGTAGGTACCTACACTGGGCTCTATCAACAATCAGCCAGGGAAGCAGGAGGGGCTCTCGGGAGCCTACCCTTTATCGATGCACTATTATCTACTGATAGATTCTGGGAGAGAGGGACTCATTGTCTTTTAGTTTCATATCCACCATTGAACCACCAGGCTCCAACATGCAGTTCCCATGGTCACAAAGTTGGCCCTGGATAATATTAGTGGGGCTTCCCAAAACAAAACAAACAGACATGTATGTGTGAGAGAGATGTGTGTGTGTGTGTGTGTGTGTGTGTGTGTGTGTGTGTGTGTGTGTACAGAGGTGGTAGGTGGATCTCTGAGGCCAGCAAGGGCTATGTAAGTCAACCTTTCTTCAAACAACAAAAAAACCCGTCACAACACACACACACACACACACACACACACACACACACACACACACAGAGAGAGAGAGAAAAAAGAAAACAGAAAACAGAAAAAGAGAGAAAGAAAATGGAGTTGGAGGGATGGCTTAGTGGTTAGAACACTTGCTCCTCTTACAGAGGACCTAGACTCATAGCCATCTTTCAGATGACAGTCCATAGCCATCTGTAACTCCTGCATGGAATCTAACACCCCCAAGGGCACCAGGCACACGCACACATTTAAACATTACTCATACATAAAATAAATAAATCTAAAACAAAACTAAACCCAAAAAGTACTGGACCCTTGCAGAGGACCGAGGTTTGATTCCTGCCTCCCAATGGTCATTCACTCCAGTTCTGAGGAAGCCAGTGTTCTCTCCTGACCTCCCAGGGCACTACAAACACATGCATGCAGGGAAAACATCCGTATGTAGAATTTCTTTTTTTTTTTTTTAAAGAGAGAAGACATTTTAAAAAGTATTGGCAAATTTGTGTTGGATGAGAAGCTGAGATGTGAAAGCTCTCTTTGTAGTAAAAATGGAACCCAGGTAGGAGCTGTTCAGGCCCAGCAGTTCCTGACAGGGTAGCGATGTTTGGAACTTGGGATTTTCATCTGGACTGATGTGGAAAAGATAAAAGTGTGTATGAGGCCAGGACAGGGAAGTGCTGGACATACAGTGCACCCATAGCAATATTTCTACATGAGGTAGGACAGGCAGGATCCTTCCCTCAGGAGGCCATGACAGGAAATGGAAGTACAGGAGTTCATGGACGCTGCTCAGACTCTCCTGCTTTCTGCTCTGCCTGGTCTCCACAGAGCCCCACCTGCATGGGCTTCTTTAGGATGTTGGTTTGGAAGCCATGGAAGATGTAGATGGCCCCTCTGTGGCTGTCCTCCAGAGGGGCCCCCACCACCACGTCATTGTAGGAATCTTGGTTGAGGTCTTGAACGGAGGCGATGCAGGACCCGAACCGGGCGTTCTGGTAGCTGTGGGAATCCTTCAGAGTGCCATTATAAACAAACCGGTTCTGTAAAAACCAAGGCCAGGGAGAGGCTGAGGAGCAGCCTGTACCAAGTGGACTCTCTCCATTCCATCTTCCAGAACCCATCCTGATGGCAGGAGCCCGGATACTAGAGCTCTGGGCCCAGAGGTTTCTGCCCATCCCAGCTGGCTCCTGCAGGTGGTACCCGCCCTCCCAGGAACCTGGGTTCCCTGGAGGTTAAACCAAATCAGAGCACAGCCTTGATGCCCTGCAGAGCTGGCTGGACCCTCCCGGCCACTGTACCTGTCTCAGGTTGTAGACATACACCTTGCCTCGCTCTCGGCCCTCGCTGAAGTACATGGGTGCACCCACCAGCAGGACATCTGTCACTCTGTCATCATTGATGTCCACTGAGGTGATCTCACTCCCGAAGTAGGAGCCTATCTGCGGCACACCATGGGAGAAGGATCGAGCTGGGTCCCCAATACTTAACTTTAATTATGGTTATTTGTTCTTCTGAGCAGCAATATGTTCTAGTGACAAAACCCAGAAATATTATAACAGCAAGAAAGGAAACTACAAAAAAGTCTGAAGATTAAAAAAAAGTTACTTTTAGTCTCAGCACTCAGCCACAGTCAGTAGGAGGGTTTAACTGTGTTTTCCTCTACTCTGATCTACTGAGTCTTGACACTGTCAGTTCTTACATATGAATATGTTTTTTATTGTTACAGTGACACCATTCTTTATCTTTCCTGAAGATGAAAGTGTAACAATGTATAACATTGTGGTACAACAAAGTAGCCTGAGCCTTTTCTCCAGGACATAGTTTTCCTTGTGAAGCCCCCATTTGAGAAATGTATTCTCTGATAATTTCAGACATGTCTGTAAGGAAACACAACACTATCCACTCTCCAGCCCTTCCCTCTATCTCCCCTAGTCCTAGTCCCCCTCATTAAAACTCCACTCAACACTGTATTGTCAAACAGCAGCAGGCTGGGCTGGAGAGATGGCTCAGTGGTTAAGAACACTGACTGCTCTTCTGGAGGTCCTGAGTTCAAATCCCGGCAACCACATGGTGGCTCACAACCATCCGTAATGAGATCTGATGCCCTCTTCTGGTGCATCTGAAGACAGCTACAGTGTACTTAGATGTAATAATAAA
>NC_034599.1:57646708-57667200 GCF_900095145.1 Mus pahari | reverse complement strand
AAAAAAAAGAACACCAGCAGGCTAAATCCACTTAGCATTGCCCATGTGTGTGTGTGTGTGTGTGTGTGTGTGTGTGTGTGTGTGTGTGTGCATGCGCGTGCGTGTGTGTGCGTGTGCATGTGTGTACTATGGGCACACCCCCAAAGAATGACTGAGGCTATACCTTAGTCTGGTTATTTAAAAAAATGTTAATATCTTTTTTTTTTTTAAAAAAAAAAAAAAGATTTATTTTATCTATATGAGTATATGGTAGCTGTCTTCAGACACACCAGAAGAGGGCATCAGATCCCATTACAGATGGTTGGGAGCTACCATGTGGTTGCTGGGAATTGAACTCAGGATCTCTGGTAGAGCAGTCAGTGCTCTTACCCGCTGAGCCATCTCTCCAGCCCTAGCGTGGTTATTTCGTTTTACACGAGTTACCTGAAACCCAAGGAGTTCTGGTTGTCTGGCCAGGGTCAGAAGCCTGGTGACTGTTTGGCCAGGCCTCTCTGACAGTGGACGTCTCCTTGTGCCACTCTCTGTAGGCAGACGACGACTATGTAGTCCTGGCTGTCCTGGTGCTGGCCTCAAACTCCACCTGCCTCTGCCTCTGCCTCCCGAGTGCCAGGACTAAAGGAGTGAGCACCAGGCTCAGCTCCGAAGTCTGAGGTCTAAAAGCTTTAATGCGAGCTAGGGATGATGCGAGCTAGGGATGTGGCTTGGATGGCAGAGTGCTTGCCTAGGATGCTCCCAGTCTGAGCCTCAGCATTGCATAAAGCACGTGTGGTGGTGCATGCCTGTAATCCTAACGTGGGAGGGAGAGGCGAGAGGGTCACGAGGTCAAGGCTGTCCTCAGCTATATGGTGAGTTTAGGACTATCCTGGGTCACATCACACACTTTCTCAAAAACAAAACAAAGCACAAAACCTTTAAGGAGAAAGAGAAAAAATACAGACATAAGAAAGAGGAGATAATGAGCCTGGGCTGGGGTGGGGAAGAGAGAGAGAGATGTCTCCACAGCGTAGTTACAAGGCAACAGGAAACTAAGTCTGAGGCTTCAGCTATGTGGGTCACAGTAATCTGGAACCTACTTAGTTTTGCTGCCTCTGGCACTAGGTTTCTTGTTCTGATGTTGGAGATGGAGCTGGGCAGGAATGAATCATTAGTTATCAGCAAATTCCCTGCAGCTCCCAGGTCTAGCCTTTCCTCCTGAAAGGGCTGACCTTGAGTGGCTTGGAGCAGACTGGAGCAGATGGGAGCAGAAGGGAGCTGGGTGGGGTGAGGTGGAGTGAGGTGGGGGTTGGGAATGGAGTGGAATATGGGGGTGGGGGGATAATGGGGNGGGGTGGGGGCAGTCAAGTGGAGCAGGGGTGATGGGGGAATGAAGTGGAGTAGGTTGGAGTGGGGCAGGGGGGAAGAGGGCAGAGTTTCCCAGTCTGAACATGAGGATCCCAGCAGTGCCCCATTGGCCTCGCAGAGGAGTGGCAGAATTGTGACCCATTGTAGTTAGGGCTCAGGTTGCCATGAGAGGAGTATATCCTGGTGACAGGCCATGGGCAGGAGAAGCTGTAGGATAGGCTGTTCTCAGGCTCTAAGTCATGAGTGAAGGCAGGACAGGGCCTGCGTGGGGCTTAGCTTGGGTCCAGGGTACCAGAGGATGCTGTCAGTGAGGAGATGCCAAGACCAGGTCTAGGGGTTGCTAGGGAATCAAGAGCCTGGGTTCTTAACCTGACTTGGTCAGGAACCTGCTGTAAGGGCTTGGAGAAGCTGTGTTGCTTCCCAGGACCGAGGCTTCCTTGGCTGCTGCCATGATTCATTTGCTTCCTGCTACCATGCTTCTAACTGGCATCGTGACCCTCTGACACAGCCTGCCACACAGCCTGATTATCAGCCATATCCCAAATGGGGCATTGCCATTAGCAGTGAGCTTTACATCCAGGAAAAAAGAAGGAAGATAGTGTCCCTGTGGGTCTTGCTGTGGGGTGGAGAGATGACACCAGGCAGCCCAAAGAGACGACTGTCCTTTCAGGATGCCCCAGGGCCAGGAGAACCCCCGGTCAGGTAGCTCTACACGAATATTGCCTGTAGCCTCTGTTCCAGTGCACATGGGGCAGGCATTGACGGGGCAGGGCAGCAGCAGAGATTCCTGCACTCTAGAGGCAAGTAGTCCGTAAGCTGGAGGGAAGACATTGTCCCAGGCCCTCCCTGATGCAGCTCAGGAGTTGGGCTGGCTTTGAGGGGAGGGGACAATGCAGGCCCTATGGCTGTTAGGATAGTAATTGTATTTGCAGGCACCCTCAACTACTGAGAGAATTAGACATGTACCCACTCCACTGGGGAATACTTGTGGGGGTGGGAGCTTCTTGCTGAGAGGGAAAAGCCCGTCTACCCAGTCTGCCTGGGTCAGACCCTAACCCTTGCCCACAGCCTGCTCCCTGCAGCCTGCCCTCCATTACCTGCTCTCCCCGAAGAGCCTGGTGGATGGTGAGGCTCCGGTTGTTGTGCATACTGAATAGAATGACCTTGCCAGTATGGTTGAATCTGGGGGCTCCAGCCACGTACACCCGCCCCTGCCTGGAGGACACAACCGACGTCACTGTGTACCCTGCGGAGGGAGGAAACAGCTGGTCTCTGGTGCTGGGTGCTCAGTAGATCTTGCCAGGGCTTGGCACGGAGCTCAACCAAGCCCGAGGAGGAGCGATGAGTTCTGTTTCCCTCGTGCACATGGATTAATCAAAAGAGCCTGGAGAGGTTAGCTCAGTGGAGGGCATGTGGTTGACTTATGCAAAGCCCCGTGCTTGATCCCCAGCACCAATAGCAAGACAAAACCCGAACAAAACGGAACAAAACAAAACCCCTCAACAACAGCCCAAACCAAACCAAACCCAGAATTATTTAATAAAAGGGAGTGTTGACCAGACTCGCACTCTGTCCTAGGGGAGGCAGGCCTAGTGTGATGGAGCTCCAGCCTGGGCCTGAAGCTTTAAGGACTCTGGCAACTGAAGAGAGTCTAGAAGCTTCCACCGAAGACTAGTTATGCTATGGGGAACTACCTGCCATTTATTCTATGTGTTTAGAAGCTAGCATGGGGTACGGGATACAGCTGGGGGAAGCTGGTCTTGTAGCTAGGTCTGGAATTGCCAACAGGCACAGATGGGCCCCTCAGTCCAGGGCCCTCCTCACCCTCTGTCCCCAGGGCCTCACCTAGGTATGCCGCGTGGTTCTTAAGCTCCTCTGGAAACTCCTTAAGGTAGGACTCTCGGTGAGGAATCACCTTGCCTGCACTTGTCTCCTTCAGCACCGCCCCGTTCCAGTCATAGGCTCCCACGGCTCCCAGGAGGATCCCATCCTGGTCCCAGGGGAGAACATGGCATCAGACGCAGTTTCTAGGGACTGCTTGCTGAAGGGGGGGGGGCTCAGGGTCTTGCAACCTCTGAGGTCCCACTAGCCACCTGGGGTACCTTTGCCAGGGGTGGTAACACAGAAACCCAGCTTCCAACTGGTGATTTTCGCTTGGTTATAACCAAGCCTCGAAGACTGTTGTGCCCCGTCTCATCCTAAGCACAAAATGGGTCAAGCTGATCTCAAGGGCGTGAATTTAGAAAAAGGAACATTCTAGAAATAAACTCTAAACCCAGGGCAAACCCTCCACATTTCCCTGGGATTTTAAACGACCCATATCTCCTGTTACCTACCCCCAACTCCACTCCTTCAAGCCTTAGGTGACCTTTATAGCCGCTGAGCAAAGGCCTTGAGTCTGAGAGAAGGCAGGGTTTGGCTTTCTAGGAACTGGGAGCTGTTTGGTAGAGCGTAAGCAGAGGGGGCTGGGATGAGTTGGGTAGCTGAGCCAGGGGCGCGGAGTTTGTTCCTTCACTGTCTTGGAGGATGCTTCCTGCCCACCCATTGGCTGCAGGATAAATGCCTGCTGCCATGCCTGGGTATGAAGGCAGGAAGTGTCTGTATTCCTGAGTGTCCGATCAGTTCCTGAGAAATGGGGCCCTGTACCCTCCCACCCCCAGCGTGAGTGACCCGCGTGACCAGTGGGCACAGGAAGGCGAACAGCAAGCCCTGAATGGGGGGATGGGATGGGGGGCAGTGCAGGAGGAGGTGGTGATGCGAGAGCAGTAGCCTCCGCTCTCCTCCTGGGAGATACAGGGCAGAGGCGGCTTCTGTAGCTTAGCTTGGGGCTTTAATTTTCTTTTACTAACCAGCTTTCTTTCTGGGAAATTAGCTCAGGTAGTGAAGTGATTGCTTTACAGCCACAGGGACCTGCACTCAGTCCTGAGAACTCTTGAAAACCAGCATGGTGGCCTGTGCCCAAGACTCGGCTGGGGAGGGAGAAGCAGGTGGTCTCCGCTTGCTGACCTGCCAGCCTAGCCTACTTGGTGAGCTCCAGGTTAGCGCAGACTCTGCCTCAAAAACAAAAAAACCCAAAACACTTGTGTTGTTCATGGCTTCAGTGTACGTGGGACGTGGGGTAGTTGGTAGAGTGGTTGCCTAGGACACACAAAGCCCTGGGCTCCATCCTCAGTACCACAGAAACTGGGCATGCTGGTGTGCGATAGTGATCCCAGCACTCGTGAGGTGAAAGCAGAGGGGTCTAAAATCAAAGTTCCGTCTGTCTGTCTGTCTGTCTGTCTGTCTGTCTGTCTGTCTGTCTGCCTGCCTGTCTGTATGCACTAAGGATAGTTCACAGATTCCCTGCATTTTAAAAAGGCAAGCTGATCTTAGCCAACAGTTGAAAAGGCAAGTTCTCTGGAGGGAGAACTTTCCCTGTGGGATGTTTGGCAACTATGAACAAACCGTCCTGGGGAGAGCCTGACGCTCTGCCATGTTCAAAGCCAGGCTTTCTAATTAGCTCCCTGGCCAACTCAGCTGGGAAGCCCAGTGGGCGGGGCCAAGACTGAGGTCCAGAACTCCAATTCCTGTCTCCCCCACCCCCACCCCGCAGTCACGGCCGACATTTCTCCATGATTTTGGAGTATTCTCCTTTTTGATGGCACACTTTCTTATCCAGTCCCATGGGAGCCCACAGGGCCCTGGGAGGGGCCGGGCTGTTTCTTATCTGCACAGGAGGGTCAGAGAGAGGCAGGCTGGGTCTTTGGTCAGAGGGTGGGTGGGGCCGCTGATTCTCCGAAGCTCCTCCTTCTGGTTTCCCACCTGAGCCCCTCTGGGAGGAAGGCGTTCCATTCCTCCTGTCAGCTTGCTGAGTCCCTGTATTCTGGTGAGGCTTTTGAAGAGGTGCCTGTGGCTTTTCAGGGACCTCTGATGTTCTGGGAAAGGCCAGCTCCACCCAGTGCCTAACCCTGCTGGGAGGGCACTCTCCACCCTCCCTGAGTCTGCAGATTATATTGGGCATCAGGAGCAAGGAGCAAGGCATGCTGTCTTACCTATGCCCTTGTGCCCTGACTGCAGATAACCTTGCGTCCTCAGTGGGAGACCTTTCCCCAAAGTGGCCTTGTTGGGGACAGATGTACACGAAGGCCATCCAAACAAATGTCCCTGTGCCACAGTCTTTTCCCAGATGACCCCCTCCTCTGTCCCCCACCCCCAGGTATCCTGAATCTGGGGAAAAAAATAAATCCAGAAGATGCATGGGAAGTAGTAGCCCAGCACTGGTGGGGGAAGGCAGGTGTGTGGCATCTGGGGAGAGTGACATCTCTCATCTCACGTTTCTTTATGGACCTGTCTGCATTTCCTGATTTGTGGCCTCCCAGCCACCCTAGAATTATGGGCCACTGAGCTTCCTTCCATGACATAGCCCAGGTGTCTCCACCTGCGTGTCCTTAGTTGGAGGGACTATTCCAGAGGATGTCTAGAGCCCTGGCTTCTGCCTGGGGTGGTTCTGCCCCACAAGTGATACGTGGCAGTATCCAGAGACATTCTTGGTCACATTGGTTCAGGGTGGCAGTAGGGTGTTACTGCAGAGGGTCAAAGTGCTGTCGCTTTCATGGAACCCTGAGTAGGGGGCATTCTCCAGGACCCTACAAATAGGTGTCCCTGGTTTATAATTCCCTCCATCTTCCTCCAAGGCCTTTGGGGCCCTAGACTTGAGTCTGTTCTCCATCTCGAGTATCCTGTCTAGAAGTTTCCTAGCGTGGTCACGCAGCTTGGTTCTCTAGTCAGGAAATCCGCTACTCATTAGAGCTACTGGAACTCCTGGTGGGTGACCTCTGCATTCATTTCCAAATGTCAGTGAAGCCATCAACTCCAAACTGTGGCGCATGTTGGCCATGAGTCTGTAGCTCGTCTTCCTGATGCTCTTTCTACTTTCTGCAAACTAGAGTTTCTGGCTCTGTGGGGTTTTTCCTGTGGCCTTAGTCTTCTGTCCTTGACCTGGGACTGTGGGACTCTATGAACGCCCAGTGGTCTTGGGGTTTGTCAGGGCCGTGGCTTGGACCCTGTTTGTCATGTTCCCCTTTGACAGCTCGGACCCTGGTTTCCAAAGTGAAGGAGATGAGGATTGGGGCTTTTCTTCTGCTCTCAGAATAATCCACGGGGCCGGGGAACCTTTCTTTTGATCAGAACTGAACAGGCTCAGGGAGCTTCGGGCTCCTTCGGCATATTTTCAGATGGTAGCTTTCGGAGGTCATTTGTGCTCACAACTGGGGGAAGAGTCAGGGTGTGCTGTGCTGGCTGATGTTGATGGACAACTTGACAGATCTAGAATCACCTCGAGGACAAACCTCTGGACGTATCTGCGAGGGGGCGCGTTTAGACTGAGTTAGCAGAGCTGAGAAGGCACACGCTAAAGCATTCCATGGGCTGGGGGCCAGCACTGAATCAGGGAGAAAGTGGGCAGAGCGGGCATCCATCCTCGGCTTCCTAACTCCGGAAGCAGTGTGCCCAGCTGTCCCCAGCTCTTGTCACTGTGCCTTCCCCGCCATCACGATGGGCTGCAGTTTTGAAGTGTGAGCAAAGATAAGTCCTTCTGCCCTCCCCTCCCTCTCCTCCCCCTCCCTCCACCCCTCTCTTCCTCCCTCTCTAAGCTCCTATTGTCAGGTGTTTTGCTGTAGCATTAAGTCTAACTAGCACTCAGCTTTCCCAGAAACAGCCTCACCGTGGTCCAGGACTCAGGCTCAGGCTGAAAAGCTGGGCACACGGCCTCGATGTCCACAGCAGCCTGGCTGACCCTGACCACCTGGTGCCATAGTCCCTATAGCAACCTGTCAGACTCAGAGCACAGGCACTGGGTTCCTGGGACAGGATGGTTGTTGTCAACCATGACATCACTGGCCTGACTCTGGAAAACCCTGGACTTTAAAACAGAAACCCGACGGCTGGGCCAGGGCCTTGCAGCCCACCACTGAGCCAGTCCTTTATTTGGACGGCCTTTTTGTTTGTTTGCTGTCTGGAGCATGCCTGGAGGAACATGTGCTGACACGGACGCTCTGAGCTGGCATGGGACTCCCAGGACTTACTTGTTGATTTATTAAACTTTCCAGGAACACTGACTGACTTTGTCTGTCTGTGATGGTCCAGGCTCCCTTTCAAGTCAAGCCTCAGGTGAACATGGCCCCTGACACCACATACTGTTATCGACACCTGTAGCCTTTACTGTGAGGGACTGTTGTGGTCCAGTGCAGAGTCTGGACAGAGATGGATTTTTCAAGCCACCTGCTGGAGCTAGAACCTGTAGATACCGTCCCGACATCGATGTAAGCTTTGCCCCAGCCTGCACGGGTCACCTCGGACACTGATGCTACCAAGCCCTTGCTGTTGATTTTGTCACTTGACCTGATTTTTGCATAGAATTCTTTGGACTGAATGGGACTTTGGGCCCTGGGAGGGACCTCCACTTCATACTCTGCTTCTTGCCGGTGGGTTGGTGGGTGTGTTTAACATGTACAGGGAACTGGCTTCTGAACCAGGCAGGAGACAATACAAAGTAGTCAAAGACCTTAACTTCCCCATCCCAGTCCTCAGAAGATCCTAGGAGGCTAAGAGACACCACGAAAGAGTCAAGAGAGCCATAGAGGGTGGGAGGACAGCTAGACCAGGAAGAGTAAGAAAAGAGAGGCTGCGGGGGAGGGGGGAGGGTGGGGGAGAGGAGCAGGTGAGGGAGAGGAAGAGGGGGAAGGGGAGGGGGGGAGGAGGAAGGGGGGAGGAGGAGGAGGAGGAGAGGGTCCTGTACCTCTACCACATGCGAAGAAAATCCGGTCTGTGACATCTCCAGCCCAAAAGAGGTTTCATTCTTGTTGGTGCCTAAAATAGGAACGAGAAGATGTCAACCCTGTATCACTGGTTAGCCCATGGTCCTATTTCCTGGGATACCTTGGGAACTGGGGTTCTTTTCTGAGAGGAACCCTGAGGTGCATGCTAACAGTAACTATCGAAGTGTGTGTGCATGCTTGTGTGTGTGTGTGCCTGTGTATGTGTGTATGCCTCTGCATGTATATGTGCACACCCGTGTGCATCTGCAGAGTTAGTCATTTCTGCAAAGAGCCTGGGATAAGCCATGTTGCAGAACATATGCTTACAAATGACTGTTCAGGTGTGTGTGTAGTGGGTGGCATCAGACAAAAACACGTGACACTCACGGATGTTTTGGGAAAGAAGTGTTATTCCTGCTGATCATTCCCATCGGTCACAGGATTTGGTTGCTGGTTCCTAAGGTTTGTCACCACAGTGGACTCACACACGAAAGGCCACGTGTGGGGAAAGCCCACTCCACAGAGGGGCCCTTGAACAAGCAAATCATCGAAACACATTCTCATCACTGGAAGTGACCATTCACAGGAGGGCCCCTTGGTTTGACTGAGTTCCAGGGCTGTGTCAAGACCCAAGCCCGAGCTTGGGAGGCCACTGCGGTCTCTGCACGTGTCTGTTGAGTGCCACTTCCACACGTTGCAGACCTCTCAAGCTCTGGGATGCTCATCGCCTCTTATTTCTCTCCATAACTCCCACAGATTCTAAGAGCCCTCTGTGAGAACGGTCCACCACAGAACCCCACGTGAGAACGGTCCACCACAGAAATACACAGCAAGAACGAGGTCTCTGCGAACGGGATTCTTTGCAGGCCTGTCCCAGATGCTGCTCTACTGGGGATCAAATCCTGCTCCTGTGTTTTGAGATGGAGTTCCATATAACCCAGGCTCACCATGTAGCCAAGGATGGCCTTACTCCTGCCGTCACCGGTGAGCACCCCTTGCTTGGTTTTATGCAATGCTAGTGCTTGAAACCAGGGCTTCATGCGTGTTAGGTACATACTCTTCCACCTGAGCCACAGCCCCAGGCTCAACTATGGTTTTGATCTACACATAGATATGGAGTGGTAGAGTGAGATCCAGTGACATGTACAGTCTGTGACAGGAAATGGAGTCAGGCTGGGTTCAAACTGAGGCTGACACATAAAATATAGGAGTACCCGGTGGAATCTTAACTTAGGGAAACAGTGCACAAGTTTTCAGTGTAAGTCTGTCATAAGCACTCCTATTATATGTTTGCTAATTCAATCCTCTCACTCCAACACACACACACACACACACACACACACACACACACACACACACACACACACACACACACACACACACAGAGTCCTCACACACACACACACACACACACACACACACACACACACACACACACACACACACACAGAGTCCTCAGCAGAGTCTCAGAAAATCCAGCCCAGTCAGATCCAGCAGAGTGGTGCCCACTAGTGGGCAGTTTGAGTAAAGCAACAGTTTCTGCTAAGCCATTGTGCTCGGTGAAATTATAGTCCTTGGACTAAGGTATAAACTTATAAGCAGGTCACCTTCCAAGCTGAAGATCCTGTCCCCAAGGGCATCAACAATGTCCTTCAGGGCCGCCTCATCCGTGACGTTGAAGAAGTGCTTGTCGTCAGGGTCGCTGGCGATGTATTTGATTTCATTTAGAAAAGTCTCTGGATTGATCCCCCTGCGGTTGTAGTAGCCCAAGACCTGCCAGGGAACAGGGGCAGGGATGAGAAAACAGAACATAGTACTGATTTCTCCACACTCACAGACCCTGACACCAAGGACTCTGAGGTGGACTGCAGCCATGAGCCTTTCTCAAGGCGACACTGACATTTTGAAAAAGATATCTTTGGAGGTACTAATAAGACCCCGAAGTTATCTGGGGTTCTGGAATCTGGTAGGACCGTGGTACTTTCTATTTTTTTAGACTCCCTGGATAAAGAAGAGAAATCTACCCCACACCCCGCTCAACCTGTTGTTCAGAGGAGGATGCAGCTTGAGCCTTTGCTAGGGAGCCAGGCTTCCTAGACTCTCAGTGTACGTGTGTTTGTGTGTTTGTGTGGGTGAGGCTAGAACCTCTGAGCGCAGCCGGGCAGGGGCAGGACTTACAGCCACAGCGTATCTGGTCACGTTGTCCTTCTCGCTCTGCCGGATCACCTTCTCCAGATCTGGGCTGTCGTGGGATTCCCCGTCCGTGATGACAATCATCACTTTCTTGGCCCCTTTCCTTCCACCCTTCTGGAAAGCCTCCGAGCTGGAACCAGACGCAGGGGTGGGTCAGAAGAGACACTCGGGGCTGGGGCAGCCTGATGTCTTTCCTCTAGGGGGCAGCCACCAAAGCCACATCTGAGACCCTGTGGGCACCCCAACAGCTTAGGGGCTTCCACCCGTTGCTCAGCTGGGTCTTGGATATGCATGTGCAGGGTACGTGTGCATGTGTACACTGTTTGAGTGTGAGAGTGAATATTTGCATGTAGAAGCCTGAGGCTGTCAGGGTATCTCTTTCTGTCATTTTGCCATCTTTGTGAACACGGAGCTCACAGGTTCACCAAGACAAGCTTGTCAGTAGCTGCTACGATCTGCCTGCCTCCACTCCCCAAGCACTGGGACTACAAACAAGCACTCAGCCAGTGTCCTGTGGGTGCAAAGATCTCAACTCAGGTCCTCATGGTGGTGTGGCAAACACTTCATCAACTAAGCCATTTCTCCTGGCTCCGCATCTGCTGTGTTTAAAAAGTGTAAGCCCTCTTTGAATCGCAGCCCTGCTGTTTTGGTAGGCAGAGTGGTAGGGAGGAGGGGGAATCAGGGGTGGGCAACTCTGGGTGGGATAAGTCAGTAGCTAAAAACAAAGCTGCGGGGCTGGTGAGATGGCTCAGCGGGTAAGAGCACCCGACTGCTCTTCCGAATGGACCTGAGTTCAAATCCCAGCAACCACATGGTGGCTCACAACCATCCGTAACGAGATCTGGCGCCCTCTTCTGGGGTGTATGAAGACAGCTACAGTGTACTTACATATAATAAATAAATAAATCTTAAAAAAACAACAAAGCTGCCCGTTAGAATCTCTTGGTGGGAGGCTTAAACATGTTTGATGCTTGTGTTCTGTCTAGACCCATGAGATCAGACACTTGGGGGGTATGACCTGGGCATCAACAAATCTCTCCTTCCTTCCTTCCTTCCTTCCTTCCTTCCTTCCTTCCTTCCTTCCTTCCTTCCTTCCTTCCTTCTTTTTTCTTTCTACTTTTCCATATGTGATATGGTATACACATTTTGTGTTTACATGTGTGTGAGCATGTGTGTGAGAGAGAGTTTATGTATTAGTGTGTGTGCGTACACCAGAGATCGACATTAGGTATCTTTCTTGCTCACTCTCCAATTTATTTACAGAGGCAGGGTCGTTGACCTGTCTAGCCAGCTTGCTCTAGGGACCCCTCATCTCACCTCCCACTGGGATTACAGGCAGGCTGCCACGCCCACCTGGCATTTATATGGGTGCTGGAGATCTGACTTCTAGCCCTCATACTTGCACAGCAAGCTCTGCCTGCTGAGCATCTCCCTAGCCTGGCACTGATGTATTCCTAACAGTGCACAGGATGTTCAAGAGTCACACCCCCCTTCCCTAAGGACTGAGCATGTGGGGTTCCCAGGGATTTAACACCCCAACCTCTGGCCCACAGCGCACATGGGGTGCTGCTGCCCAAACTTCTGACTTCCCCTACCAGCAACACCTTCCACTCTATTTGTGGAAACACTGATTATCAAATTTGGAGAAAATATTGCTCTGATTTGCTTTTTAAAACTCTCTTGTCAGATCAAGCAGCCTGGCCCAGAGGCTCTTAAGCTGATAATCAGTGTCAAAGAATGGGAAACTAACTCTTGGTGCCTCTGCAGCTTCTCAGACTGCGAGGTTCAGGCATGTCTTGCCGGAGAGTCTGGCCTCGCAGGTAGACTTCAAGATTTAAAGCTGAGTAGCGTCACATTAGACACCAAATAATTCCTATGGTTCTGGTGCTCAGCGGGGCAGGAAAGATGGTCCACTGACTTAAGTTTTACAGTACCCGGTCCCAGGGCCAGAAGGTTGGGGATACAGAGGCGTCATTTTGTGTGCTGGCCAGCTACTGACTGATGCATGTGGTTTGAGAGTCACACATCCTGGACTGAGTGAATTCAGAGCTTCTTCAAGCTGCTAACAGGAAGCTGTGGCAAGCAAAAGCCACCTGACGCTCTCTCAGCAGCTCTGACACAGTCTGGATATGAAGGCTCACAAAAAAACCTGATACTTCTAGTATGAGCTATGGAAGGACCGCAGCAGGACACACAGCTTGGCTAGAACAGAGTTTGGGCTGAAGTTCAACCTCATGGAGGAAGAAATCGGTTATCTCAAAGGAGATTCTCAATCTTCCCATGACTTCACTGAAGGGGTAGACCTAGAAAGAAAACTCCATGCAAAAATGTATGGCACCAGGGGCCAGCGAAGTGGCTCATCAGGGCACATGCCACCAACCCAGACAACTTGTGTCTAAGCCCTGGGACTGACATGGTAGAAGGAGAGAAGTGACTTCTGAAAGTTGTCCTCTGGTCTCCACATGCATGCTGTGGCACATGTGTCCATACATGTGCATGCATACACACTAAATAAATAAAAGTAATCAGAAACAGCCTGGCACTGGGCAACATTTCACTGTGTATGGAGCCAAGATAAATCCAGAGACGTGTTCCCATATGGTGACTGGCGTGCGCTTCTCTATGGGTCTGTCATAGTGGGATTTTTAAATTGTGATTTTGTGTTGTGTAAAGGGACTTAGATCTTCTCCTTTGTAAATTAGATTATGAATTCTTCAAAAAGAACTTTATGCCAGGCATGGTGGCGCACGCCTTTAATCCCAGCACTTGGGAGGCAGAGGCAGGTGGATTTCTGAGTTCGAGGCCAGCCTGGTCTGCAGAGTGAGTTCCAGGACAGCCAGAGCTATACAGAGAAACCCTATCTCAAAAAACAAACAACAAAAACAAAACAAAACAAAACAAAAAAAAGAATTTTATACTTGCAGCTGGCGGTACCATTCCAGAGAACAGACACTGAGGAAATTTAGCTCATTTCCTGCCCTAACCTGTACAGGCTACATTTTTCTTAGAGAAGACCTGGAACTCACTTTTGTTTGTTTGTTGGCTTGCTTGCTTGCTTGCTTGCTTGCTTGCTTGCTTCCTTCCTTCCTTCCTTCCTTCCTTCCTTCTCTCCTTTTAAAAAAATATTTATTTATTTTTATTGTCTATGTAGGTATATGCACCATATACTTGCCTCGTGTCTGAGGTTATCAGAAGAGGGTATCAGATCCCCCTGAAACTGGAGCTACAGATGGTTGTGGGCAACCACGTGGGTTCTAGTAACTAAGCCTAGGACTTCTGTAAGAGTAACCAGTACTCTTAACTGCTGAGCTATCATTTCATCCCAAGGTCTAGGTCTTGAGAGAGGTAACCCAAGTTCTTGGTGGTCCCCTGTCACCTCTGTGAGCTAGCTATTCGCTCTCCTCAGCACACACCGTGCCCTTTGCTGATTTCTGGAGGGTGTTGGGCATGTGCCGAGCCTCAGAGCTGCTTATTCAACCCATGGTACTCCCTTGCAGCCCGCTGGTTGGTCTGCACCCTTAGCTCTGCTCAGGGTCACTTCAGTGGTGGCAACCCTGCCTCCCTATTGACAGGTCTCCCCGGTGGAGGTCATGCCTCTCAAATTTGAGTTAACACTTGTCAGAGCTCTCTGCTGGTTGGGAGCCACCAGGGTCAGGGTCCACAGACTGCCATCTTTGTAACCCTTTGAATCTGTGGCTTAGATCTTGATTGTGAAGTAGAAAAAAACAAAAGCAAACAAAGACACAAAACAAAACCAAGTGAGCAACAACAGAACAGATCGGAGATAACAGATCGAGGAGAGAAAGCTGCTTGCCTTAAGATGCTGGTGAGCACCTGGTAGCACAAACCTACAATAGCAGGTACTTGGGGGCTTGAGGCTAGCCTGGGCTATGTAGCAAGACCTTGTCTCAAGAAAAAAGCAATTAGGACTGGAAATACAGCTCAGTTGAAGAAAGCTTATCTAAAATAATAAAGTCATGGTTCCATCCAAGTTCTGCAAATCAGTCCATCCATCCATCAATCAAAGCATTAGCTATAATTTGGGACCAAAGATGTCAGGTTCGAATGTTAGAAAAACATCACTGGAGGTAGAGATTGCAACAGCTGTAGTAGTGCTCCTGAGCCACGAGGTGATCAAATTGTCCTATGAGTCATGTCACATCATGGACTTGAGGTTGGATGGCTGCAAAATGAGCCCAAATCCTTTATCCCCACCCTAGTCACTTAGCTTCAGAATAGGGAAAGTGACTGCTCTATGGTCACTGGCTTCCATCATTGCCATCAGAAAGGCCTGTGGAAGACTCAGTTGTCACTCTAGCGATGGCCAAAGAGCAAAATGGCCCGTTCCTTGTGAGGAAGAGTTGAGAGCCATCGTTGAGTGGAGGGTGTGTTATTCACAAACAGAAGCACGGGACCTTAGTGGTGACACCACCAGAGGGGTCTCACCAAGGTTGGAAAAACCATGATCTGACCATCACATGAAATTCTGCTCCATCTAAATGGCCCCTACACTGTGGCGTTCTGCCAAATACATTCACCAACTCTGAAGAGGTGGGACTGTAAGGCAATGGGACTGTGATCTCAATGACCGTAGTGAAAGTCATACTAATGGCTGTACAATTTAAACATATAAAATATAAGTGATTTTCATGTTATCAACGTAGGCGTCTAGACCTTGGATGGTAAGACCTTTAATATCGGCTGATTACATGGAATGTGGGGGAGGGGGTAAGCGCAGGGTTTTCAGCAGTGACATCACTGGAATAAGCTTCTGAACTCCCATGTGGCCGTCTAGAGGTAACATGTAGTGGGTGGGTGCATTCTGGTGTGAGTCCTAAGGAGCGAGTCTCTTTACCACCTCAGAGGTTAGATGTAACTGTCAGTCACATGTCAGCAACGACACATATTATGTAGACAGATTCTGCAGTCAGAACCAACATGCTTTTCTTGTATCTTCTTCCCTTCCTCTCTCCCCCCCTTCCTCAGCTGCTCAGGGGCTCAGGATTGAAGCCAGGGCTCTACCCATATTAGGCACTGTCCCACTGATCCTGGTATTACAGGCTTATACTACCAACTCCAGTTAATGCAATGCTGGGTGTTGAACCTAGGACTTCATTCGCACCGGGCAAGCACTCTCCAACTGAGTTACATCTCCAAACCCTCATGCTATCTGTAGTCTATAGACCATGGCAGAATGTGTTTTCCAAAGCTGCCTGCATGCTACCTCTCTCCCCAAGTGCCTTTCTTCCATCTGACTTGGCTGTTCCTCCATCAAGAGGGAGAATCATCTTTGTTTAGGGCCTGGCCTTTGGTAACTTGCTTGGGTAATGGAACATATTGGAAGTCACATTCAGGGACCTCTTGGCTAGGTCATAGGCAGTCTCTAAGTTTCTGATGGGGGTCTTAGGAACTCCCCAGTGCCATGATATGGTGCCAAGTAGGTATAGGAGTTAGCTTTGAAGAAACTAAGAAAGATGGCAGCTGGATTTGGACAGCAGTGTTTGTAGATAGTCAGGCACCCCTTTATGGTTTAACATCCTTGAAGCTGCAGTTACGTTGTTCCCAGTACGTCAGAAACTAACACTCAGGTCCTTGGCCTACACATGTGTACCACAGAGGGGTCCCAATGATAATATCCCTTGCATTGTGGTTTTGACACCTATCCCCCTTTGTGAGACTCATGGGAAGAAATGCCCTAAAAAGGAGATCTGATCTGCGGTGGGTTGAATGAGAACAGGCCCATGGGTTCATATATTTGAATGCTTAGGGCGTGGCACTGTTTGAAAGGATAAAGAAGTGTGGCCTTACTGAGCATGGGCTTTGAGGTTCCAAAAACCCAAGCCAACCTAGGTGGCTTTTCCTTCCTACTGCCTGTGGATCCAGATGTAGAACTCTCAGCTACTTCACCATGTCTTCCTGCGTGCCGCCATGCTCCCACACTGTCATGTTACTGGACTAAACCTCTGAAACTGTAAGCAAGCTTCAATTAAATGTTTTCCTTAATAAGAAATGCTGTGGCCATGGTGCCTCTTCACAGCAATAGAACACTGACTAAGACGTGATCCATCACGAATATTCATAAACACTTAAAAGTATCCACAAATCCTCCCAGCATTGGGGCATCTCATTCCAGCCTCTCTCTGGGGTGTTTGCTTTGCTTTGCTAAGTAAACTTCTGTCTCTTGGATCACATTGTCTTCTTCAAGAAGACAAGAGCTGAGAGACTACTGTAATAATATAGAAAACCAAGCCAGATGGCCATGGTTGGTGTCTTAGATAGGGTTTTACTGCTATGAACAGACACCATGACCAAGAAAACTCTTATAATTTAACTGGGACTGGATTACAGGTTCAAAGGTTCAGTCCATTATCATCAAGGTGGGAGCATGGTAGTGTCCAGGCNGGCATGGTGCAGGAGGAGCTGAGAATTCTGTGTCATTATCTGAAGGCTGCTAGGAGAAGACTGGCTCCCATGTGGTTAGGAGGAGGGTCTCACTGCCTACCCCCACAGTGACACACTTCCTCCAACAAGGTCACACCTACTCCAACAAGGCCACATCTCCTAATAGTGCTACTCCGTGGGCCAAGCGTATTCAAACCACCACACTTAAGTACATGGATCTCCAGCTGCTACTGTGCTCTTGCTGATGGTGACATGAATATTCTATAATGTGTGTCTAGCCTAGGTGACCTTTCAGGTGACAGCAGGTCTAGTGGATTAACCAGGAGAGACGACCCAAGAGAGAACCAAGCAGCTGAGCCCAGCCCACCATTGGAACTTTGAGAAATTGACAAGTCACTGCTTGAAATTACCAAATGGTGGGGGACTTTGTGCACAGCATGGATAGCCAAAACAACATCTGAGATACACACACACACACACACACACACACACACACACGCACACGCACACGCACATGCACACGCATGCGCACACTCACACACACACTTTTTTTTTTTTTACCGTGCAAATTCAATGCCAAATGCTGTGCGGGTCTCTGTTCCTCCTCTCTGCTCAATGTGGCTGGCGGCTTCTACCACATCTTTTACAGACCTGTAGTCATTAAGGTGGAACTCATGGACGGCATCTTCTCCATACTGGACTATTCCGACCTGCGAATCAGAGCAGAGGGCAGCAGAACCCTGAAGCTCAGACCTCTACCCTCGAGGGTTCCTCTGTGAAGAGCCACTCTTCCCACCCTTCCCATGGCACAAGGGAAATGGCTGTTCTGGGAATGGCTTGATGGGACAAACCCAGGGCACACTGGAAAAGGGACCTGGTGATGAAAGGGCTGTCAGGGTGCTGGGAGTGGTGCTGACCCCAGGAGCAGAAGCTGGTGGACCCCTAGAGCTATCTGGCCTGTCAGCCTAACTGAACTAGTGAACTCCAGGTTCAGTGAGAGACCCAGCCTCAAAAAATTCAGGGAACAACTGAGGAAGACAGCCAACCTCAACCTCTGACTTCCACACACACTCACATACACATGTATACATGTTTGCATGCATACATATACATATCCACATGAACACATACATGTATTCGTATACATCCAAGCTCCACTCCAACCCTGATCCATGTCCCCACTCCCTAGAATTTATCAGGGCCAGTATGTAGGGAGGACCATAGAACTGTTGATTAAACTCTTTAGCAGCGGTTTTCAACCTTCCTAATGCTGTGACCCATAATTCAGTTCCTCATGTTGTGGTGGCCCCCAGCCATAAAATTCTTTCTCTTGCTACTTTATAACTGTGATTTTGCTTCTGTTGTGAATGGTGATGTAAAGATCTGATATGCAGGACATCTAATATGCGACCCTGGGAAGGAGTCATTTAGTCTCTAGAGGGTGGAGGTTCTGAAACTTGGACTAGAAGAGGTCTGACATTGTCAAAGTGGCTAATGCTTCAGTACTATTGACTTCAGAATAAACACTGAGCCATAGAAACTGGTATCAGGGACTCAGAGATACTGCATTGCTGTTGAGTGGGCTCACGAAGTTTACTGGGTCCAAGAACCCTTTGAATGCTGGGTATTTACCTCAGTGCACCAAAAGATGGTCTTCTGGTGGGAGGGGGCTTGCCACTGCAGGAGTTTGCTCCCTTTAACAGCCCTACATGTTAGAAAGTTTCTTTAAAAAAATCTCTGTGTGTGTGTGTGTGTGTGTGTGTGTGTGTGTGTGGTGTGGTGTGTGCATGTTTGGTACATGTGTGTGGAGTATATGTATGGGTGTGAATGCATGATATTGGAGAGGCTGGAGGAAACTCTCAGGTGTTATCCTCCGGAACGCCATCCTCCTCTTTTGAGACAGGGTCTGTCATTGAGCTGGTGCTTGCTAATTAGGTCAGACTGATTGGCCCCTACCTCCCAGCACTCGGATTAGAAACACATACCACCACACCTGGCATTTTTTTCATGGATTCTTTCTGGAAATTGGGTCACTTCTTGGGAATAGAAAGAATTCTTAGAGTTAACACCTGCTACCGTGGCACTTCTGTCCTTTGGTCTTTGTCCAGCCCAAATACTAGGAAATAACACACCCCTATCCAACTGTGCTTCCCAGATGTGCTGACAGCTAGGGTCTCCTCCAGGTCTCTTCTCCACACAGCCCACATGCCTGAGTCTCCTCAGCTTCTCTGCACATTCTTTCTACGCCTTGTCTCCCTTTCCTGACTTATGACTCTCCAGTTGGTCACCTTCATGAGTGGAGTACCACCCTGAAGGTACCCTTGCTGTGCCCATCAGAAACGGGCATCTAGGGCGTCAGGTTCCAGTGCTGGCTGGCCTCTGTGGGAAGATGCTTCCCAGGGCTGTAGGGCCACTCAGGCTGTGGGTTTGGAGGACCCAGCCCAGCAGAGGCAAGCCCTGGAGACACTCACCTGGATCTGGCCGGGGCCAATGTAGAACTTTTTCAGGATATTGATGAGGAAGTGCTGGACCTCCACCCAGGGGTAGATGCTGTTGGAGCCGTCCAAGACAATGACGATGTCCATGTAAGTTTGGCACCCTGGAAGCAGGGATACAGTCAAGGCCATTAAACAACCAGTGTCTATACATCTCCAACATTCCTACTCTCATAAAGAAACCTTTCTTCTGTGTGTATATGTCGGTATGTGCACGCATGCACTCGCACATATAGAGAGGTCAGAGGTTAGCCTTGGGTATAATTTTTCGGGAGACATCCACCTTATTTCTGTCTTGCAGGGTCTCTCCTTGGGACCTGAAGCCCATCTTTTCATATTTTATTATCATAAGCTAGGTGGGCTGGCAGGAAGCCCTCAGGCATCTCTCCTGTCTGGGCTTCCCCAGTGCTGGGATTATGAGTATACATCGCCATATCCAGCTTTTACACAGGTGCTGGAGGTCGAGGCCTCGTGCTTGCATGCCAAGCACGGACCAGCTGAGCCATGTCCCCAACCTCAAGTCTCTCCTATTCTGAGTGATCTTTTAGAGACCGGTGAAGGATGCTCGCTGACATCTCCCATTCTCCCCACTCAGCGTTGTCCTGGGCTAGGCATTTATTTGAGCCATACAAGCAAGGCAGCTAAGGATGTCCTGGTTCCATATTACTCCTCGGTGTGCTGTTTGAACAGGGCTGAGATCAACTCTGACCCCATCAGAGACCGCAGGTTGCCATCTGATGAGTGCTCCCTGGACCACTGCTCCTACTGGAACAGGACCCTAGGGTGATTTGCTTTACCTCCCTGGGTAGCTGGTGTCTTCCACGAGCAAGCTGGGCGAGTGGGTGTCATGACTTATGGAGGAGTCGTGGATGAAAGGCTAGAAATGTGCACTCTGGCATTAGCCTGTGACTCACTGGCTGTGTGACCCAAGGGCTGTCACTGGCCCCTCTTGGTTCCCTGTGCTGTAAGAGTGGCATAACTAAGAGTTGTCATTAACGGTTAATGAGAAGATGTCTCTAAAGGGCTGAGCTCAGTGTGTCTTAGCTGATCCTATTTCTCTCTCTCTTTCTTTTAAAGACAGGGCCTCACGTTGTCTAGGCTGTACTAGAACTCGCTCCTTAGCTAAGGATGACCTTGAACTCCTGATCCTCCTGTCCAGTGCTGGGGTTATAGATGTGTGGTACTGTACTTAGCACTGTCTCTCTTATTCTCTCTCTCTCTCTCTCTCTCTCTCTCTCTCTCTCTCTCTCTCTCTCTCTCTCTCTCT
>NC_034599.1:57613961-57646653 GCF_900095145.1 Mus pahari | reverse complement strand
TCTCTCTCTCTCTCTCTCTCTCTCTCTCTCTCTCTCTCTCTCTCTCCCTCCCTCTCTCTCTGGGGGCAGAGGTCAACCTGGGATGTTTCTCATTGAGACATGGGCTCACGGATCTGTTATCTTGCTTTCTCTTTTAATTTCATTGTTTTAAAAACGACAGCTTGTGGGGAGGGGGCTGGATATATGGCTCAGCGGTTAAGAGCACTTGTTGCTGTTGCAGAGGATCCTGGTTCGGTTCCCAGCACACACACACAGTGGTTTGTATCATCTGTAATTCCAAGTCCATGCCCTCTTTTAGCCTTTATGGGCACCAGGTATGCACATGGTACACACACCTGCTTGCAGGCAAAACATTCATACGCATAGAATAAAAATAAATAAATTTTGCTGGGTGTGGTGGTGCACACCTTTAATCCCAATATTCCGGAGGCAGAGGCAAGTGTATCTCTGTAGGTTTGAGATCAGACTGGTCTTCTAGTTTTAGGACAGCCAGGGAAAAACCAAACCAAATCCCAAACCAAAACAAACCATCCAAAAAACCCAACCCAAACCTACCAACCAACCAAAAACAAAAAACAAAACAAAACAAGACAAAAACCAAATAAACAAAAGAAAAAAATCACTTAGGCAATCAATAAATCTAGTAAATAAAAAATTTAAAAGATACCTTGGAAAGAACCAGTTTGTAGGTTGGTGGGCTTGTGTGTGTGTGTGTGTGTGTGTGTGTGTGTGTGTGTGTGTATACACATGCATGGGTGTATGTTGCCATCAGGTGTCTCCCTCAATTACTCTTCACTGTAGTTTTTGAGGCAAGGTCTCTTACTGAGCTTGGAGTTCTCGGATTTGACTGCCTGGTTAGCACGGAGCCTCCTATCTCTGCCTCCCCAGTGCCACCAAGCTCAGCTTTTGATGTGGGTGCTAGGGATGGAACTAGGCCTTCACGTTCGCACGACAAGCACTTTGCTGACTGAGTCATCTTCTCAGCCTTACTAGAAACCATGTAAAGGGTACCCTGCCATATGCATTCGCCAAGTTCTAAGGGAGTGATGCCTTTGTCCAGTATACAGAATCTCAGCCAGCTGGAGACAGCAATGTCAGGGCTGTGAGACCCTGTGATGCCCTGTGAGTGAGGCCCTGTGATGCTCCGTTCCCTGAGAAACTCCACATGCCTTGACCTTCCCTGTGTCATCGAACTGCCTCTGGGGATGCTGTATAAATGGATGTTTTGCCCTTTCTCTGCCCTGGCAGCCAGTGTTGAGGGGCGGCTGCCTGAGCCAGAGGTGCTAATCCCCTTGCTCTCCATAAACAGGCAACAGCTGCTTGTTGAGGGTGTTTAGCTCAGAGGAAATGGTGAGGCTCAGAGCCAAGAAGTCTGGGCTTCTAGCTCCCCAAGTTTGCTTGTGAGGGATGGGGAGGATGTGTCCACAAGGCTCTGGGCAAGCTGCCCAGGAGAGCTGACTTGGTGGAACCAGCACCCAGGCTATTCCTGTTCTCGCTGGCTCTCTACTCATGGGCTCTCCCACTGCAGGATGTCAAGGAACTGTAGGCTAAATTAATGATGCTTCAGCCTGGCCTGTTGTACATGGTGGCCTGGCAACCCCCCACCCCAACCCCCCAACATGCTCAAGATTCTACAGGAAACCTACACGGATACCAGGATAGCTTTCATAAGTTTAGCTAACTTGATACCAGCTGTCACACTGTGGGGGAGGACAACCTGGGATGAGGCCCTTATAGAGGACCAGCTAGAAGTGACTCATCTCAGATCATCCAGAGAGGTACAGCAGTCATAGACTACATGTTGCTCTGTAGGTACATGATAGCAGTGAGCAGAGCCCTCAGCCTCCTCCCTGGACTCCCTCAGTACAGCCGGTGACATTAAGGTACTCACTCTGAAGTGCCGGAGCTACCGTCTTAGAGAATCTGAAGTTGGAGTTGACTCGTGAGCACATGCCAGTGGTATAGTAGGAGCTTCCACACTCGTGCGACCAGAGAGGGCTGCAGGCCTGTGAAACAGCACAGCATAGAGCCCAGTCACAGGGCTTCAGACAGGGCGGGGCCTCACCCTCCAGGACCCAAGGCAGACTTCTTTATCTGAGTCTTGGCATTCCTAGTGTGTGAGGTCTGAGTCTCACTGAACTCTCTCTTGCTGCAGTGCCTTGGGCTTTGGGTATAGTGGGGAACAGTGGAACCTGGGTTCCTGTCTGTTCTCCAAGCTGTCATCTGGCACCCACCCCAGCTTTACATCTGCAGGAATGGACCTTCCATGACTCTCTAGGGTGCTTCTTGTCTGTAAAGAACCTAATTGGGCAAATTTCCAGGCTTTGGGACCCAATGACACTTTACTAGAAGAAGAAAAAAAGAATGTTTCTGCTCCGTGGAATTTGCTGCCAAAACCACTGGCTCAGGCCCTTGGCCAAGAGCCAAAGATGGGTTTCCCTGGGAGGCCAGGCCACTGAGAAGGGAGCCCAGCGCCCAACCCACTCCCAGGGACAGACACAAAAAGGCTCAACCCTTTTTACCTTTCTGGACTATCCACTGAAGCAAAGGGCCTGGCCAACAGGAAGGCTCACACCCATTAGGACCTGTCCCTGTTGGTCTGCAGGGATGGACCATGTGAAGGGTGGAAGGGGCAGTCATGCAGAGAATGCACAGAAGCGTGTTTGTGTGTGTGTGTGTGTGTGTGTGTGTGTGTGTGTGTGATGTGTGGCCGGGCTCCATGCCGTGTGCAGTGGGGCTGTGCAGGCAGCACGGCTGGGGACAGCAGTGGGGCTGGTGCCCTTACCAGGAAGCTGTTGTCCTTGGGGTTGGTGGCAAGGCTCAGGCCGAGGCGCATGTTGTCCTTCCTCTCAGACACGTTGGACAGAGTGACCCTGCCTGGAACAGAGGCAAGGTGCTTAGCCACACCCACTCTGGCTTGTCCTCTGCCTAGAGTGTGCTGCAGCGAGTCACTTGAGGGGAGCCCATACCCCCTCACATGCCTGAAGGGCAACACAGATCTTCTTTAGACGTGTCCCGATACCTCCCTCACAGCTTCCTCATGCCGAAGCCCACACAGTCCAAGGAACTTCACAGGGCCACACAACAAGGCCACAGCACAGCCTTTACTTCCTCGTCCAGGGCTCTGCCTTTTCTAGCCAGCTGACTACACCCTGGATATACCATGGCACCCACAGAGGTGGCTTTCTCTGTGCAAGGACCTACCCACCCAGGGTACCTACCTACCCCTCCCAGCAATGCTTACCATCTGAGGTTCAGTCATCCAATACCCCTTCTCTAAACACCTGCCCCTCTGCCACGTGCTGAGGATCCCTCCCAGGGAGCCACCCTATGCATTGGGTGTCCTCACAGCTGTGGTGGGAACAGGTGGTTCTGTGGCAGGCAGGTCAGAAACCATGGGACAATGACATAGGTCATCTTCTCAGGACACTGAAGGGATGGAAAAGAGCTTGGATTCCTCTGTGTGTCAAATTTCCATTCGAATCCATGCCCATCTGTCTGAGACTCTGATTCCCACGGATTGAGGAGGGCCCACTGAGCAGATTCTACATGCTCTCTCCCATGTCATCTCTGTTTGTCATTCACCTACTCCTTAGCCCATCTGCCACCAGAGACCCATTCCACGCAGATAGGAGACCCCAAAAAGGGGATAATCTATGGCAGATTCCCCAGCAGCAAAGGATAAATGTATGTGCATGTACATGTGTGTGTGTGTGTATTTGTATGTGCATGTGTGTATATGTGCATGTGTACTTGTGTTTATGTGCATGTGTATAATTGCGTATGTGTGAGTGTGTGTACATGTGCATGTATGTACATGTGAATGTGTGTAGGTGAATTACACAAGCATTAGGAAGCAAGGAGTGGAGAGGCTGGAATGTGTCAGTCCTAAGCTATTGTGTGTCCCTTGCAGTGGGCTTTGGGATTCTACAACCCAAGAGAATCTACACTGTGCTGTGCTGGGCACTGCGGTTTGAAGAGTGGCCTTGCTTCCAGAGGACTGGTTCACAAGGCTGGGAGCAGGCCAGGACCGTGACACAAGTGACCGTGACAGCTGTGCTGCCAGGACAGACTAGCGTGAGGGTGGGGGCAGGGCAGCTGTTAGGTCCTTTCTTCTCTCCCACTTTTCTCAGGTGGTGTGTTGTTGTTGTTGTTGTTTGTTTGTTTGTTGTTTTTGGATAGGGTCTGATGTTGCTCAGGCTGGTGTAGAAATTGTGTAGCCAAGTTTGGCCTTGCACTCTGTTCCTTCTACCTCCATCTCACTAGGATTACAGATGCACCCCCTCAGTTCTTAGATGCTAGAGATGAAAGCCGGCTTTTGCACACTAGGCAAGCAAATGGAGTCACACTCTCAGCCAGCTACTTGGTAACCTATAAGGGTGAAGAACAGATCTAGAATAGGTCCTGGGGGGGGGGTCAAGTCAAAATCTGAGGCTCACAGACAGAGAAGCTTCTCAAGGACACACGGCTGGCTGCACAGCTGGAGGGGGGGCTCTCCTGGGTCTGTTTTGGTCGCTTGTGCCTAAGGGAGGGGGTGACGGGGGACTTAGGTCACCAGCCAGACTCCTCCCCACTGTGTTCCCAGCAGTGCTGGGGTTTGGATTCTTCACCCATGTGGTTCGTGGGAGCCTCTGGCATCACGCGACAGATATTGGTGACCCTGGGAATCCAACGTCTTTGGGATTTCTCTTGGACAATGGCCTTTCCCTCCATCTGTTTCTCTCTAGAACTACAGCCTGTTACGGGCTGGCTGCCCTCCTCCTTGGATCCTCAGGTGAGTTTCTAGGGCAGGGGACCTTGCTGGAGGAGGACAAAAAGGCCGGGGAAGGACACTCTTCCAGAAAAGGTCCGAGAATTTTGGTTTTGTGGCCCATGTAAGATTTTTCTCCCTTTTGTGGCCAAAGACACACACCACAGTCTCTCTGCCCTTTAGGAAAAGATAGAAGCATTAAGTAGAGTGGAGCTGTGTGTGTGTGTGTGTGTGTGTGTGTGTGTGTGTGTGTGTGTGTGTGTCCAGCATCTCCCTTGGTCTCTGCTCTAGCACAGGCTGATGAGTACTTCCATGAGGAAAATGAGGAAAAGCCTTCATGTGGGCACAGCACCGCACAGCGGCTGTAGGGCGGGTATGCCAGGTGGCTTGAGATCTTAGCACACTGCTCACTAGCTGGGTGATCCTGGGCTTCCTTCTGCTGTCACTTCCTCATCCGTTGGATGGTCCAGTCTCACTCTTGTGTGGTGGGAACTGGATGGGCAGGGATGCCTAGAAGGGTGTGGTCATGCCTAGCCCCGTGGATTCTGCTGACCATATACACGGGTCTGGCTGCCGACGCTCCTGTTTCAAGATCAGAAACAAGAATACACTTGTTCCAAGGAGACAGAAAAGCCCTGATGGACAGCATGGAGCACTGGAAGCTTGGCACTGAATTAGGGTTAACTTCTGAGAAGCAACAAGCTGTGTGACTGAAAGACAGATGCCTCATCTCTCAGGCTTCAGGTCCTCCTCACCCCCACCCCACCCTTTTCATCTCTGTCTCCCTCTTTCTTTATGTATGTGTGCGTGGAGGTGTCAGAGGACAACCTTGGGTGTCTTCCCATTGCCTATCTTTCTCTTGGTGGCCTGGACATTGTCATGTTTGCTAGGCTGGCAAGCCAGTGAGTCCCGGTGATATGCCCATCTCAGCCTCCCAATCGTCAGGATCATAAGGATGTACTCCCATGTCTGGATTTTGTTTTTTCAGATGTGGATTTTAGAGTTTGAACTTGGGTCCTCGAGCTTGCAAGGCAAGTACCAGCTTCCTTGCTTGCAGTGTGAGCATGGTGATGCATCTCGCTGGACAGCAGGGAAGAGGCAGGTGATGGCAAATGCAGACACTCATCAGAGTCTGCTCTGTATATAACATGGGATGAGATGACCCACATGACTGTGAGCATGGGAGGGTGCCAGACCCTGCTCTGTACCTGAGTTAAGAAGAGGCCAGTGCCTGCTTACCCAGGTTGAGCTTGGTGCAGTTGCCCTGGGTTACCGGACACTTGTATACGTCTCCTGTCTTCTGATGGCCATTGGTTTCCATTGGGGCACCCACAACCAACCTGTGAAGAGAAAGAAGAGGAGCCAAGTGGTTGGGATTCCTATCCATGGAGGCTGGCCTTGTGGTGGTAGGGGAGGCGGAGAGGAAGATGGAACGGGGTGGAGGACTTTCCTGCTGAGGGAAGCTGGGCTTGCGGTAGCATGTGTGTGTGTGTGTGTGTGTGTGTGTGTGTGTGCGTGTGTGTGTGTGAACTTTGTGCTAGGCCTGAGTATGTAGAGCTGAAGACCATCAGTATCACTGCCATGGGAGAGGTGGTGCACGGGAGAAGCAGAGAGAGGTGTGGTGGGAGAGGTGGTGCATGGGAGAAGCAGAGGGAGGCGTGGAGGTTGCAGGGCAGAGGAGCCGCAAGAGCCTCATTTCACCTCATGGGGAAGGCCTTTGGCTGGCTCAGGGTAGATGAGGTGTTGTTCAGGGGTCACTAAGTCTGGTTCAGGTGGACACAGCAGCTAGGGAAGGAGCCAGTGAATCTGCCTGCCTGTGCCTATGTCTCCCGTCCTATGGAGGAAGGCCCTTTGCAGATGGAAATAAAGCAAGGCTCCAGTTTGACATAATCTTGAATGAGTCTGGTGGCCCTATGACCAGGGAAGGTGCTTTAGGAGGGATGTGCAGAGGAGAGACACGAGGAGAAGAGGAGACTAGGCCATCAAAGATACCCTTGCCACAAACTGGGGAACACGGGTGCCCCTGGCATCTAGAAGAGTCAATAAAGATTCTGCCCCAGAGCCAGAAGGGAGGCATACTGAAGGCTGCTTTAGTTGGCCTCTGCATCTGTGGGAGACCTGTTCCTGCCATTTAAGCCACCTTGTTTATGACATAAGTCCTTGTGACCATCATCCCCTGCCCTCAACTTCAACAAAGGAAGAGCACACCTTGCTCACAAACACACATTTCCAGGGAAATGAGCCACACACCGTGCAGAGAGGGAAAGCCTGGGTTGTTGGGGACACAACCATGCGAGCTGTTAGAACAGCGCCCCCTGTGGCTGGTGGGGACACATCCATGCGAGTTGTTAGAACAGCACCCCCTGTGGCTGGTGAGTTCCACACTGACATGCTGCTCTGAGGGTGTTTAGATGTGCACCCCTGGCATTTATGCCTCATGCCAACCTCCAGGTGGCAGTATTATCCCAGGAGGCCACAGGAACCTGCGACCTGAGGCGACACCTAGGTGGTCAACTGCTCATCTGTCAGTGTGTGGCATTCTGGTACAACTGGAGACCCCTGGGCCTTGGGCACCTGTACCACTCTCTGCTCAAAGGTTTACAGCTAAAAGTGAGCTAAGAATGATGCCCTCTAAGCTGGGGAGATAGCTGAGCAAGCGTGAGGACCTGGGTTCAAGTCTCAGCACCTACATAAAAAAAAAGTCAGAAATGGCAGTATATACTTGTAATCCTAGCACTGGGGAAGTGGGGTGGAGAGGAGTGGATCTCTGAGGCTCAGTGGCCAGGCAATCTAGCCTAGTTGGCAAGTTCAAAGCCCGTGAGAGACTGCCTTCAAAACACAATGTAGATAGTTACCTAGGAAAAGCACCAGGGGTGATCTCTGGACTCTCCACATGTGTACAAGTGCTCAAGTACCCATCCATAGGCGTGGACACACACACACACACACATGATACACACACACACACACACACACTCAGTACCTTCTTGGAGGAAGTGAGTTCTCATGGGAGTGGACACAGACACAAACAGACACACACACACACACACACACACACACACACACACACTCAATACCTTCCTAGAGGCAGTGTGTTGTCATGGGAGTGGTCACAGACACAGACACACACACACTCACATACACACACACACACTCAGTACCTTCTTGGAGGAAGTGAGTTGTCATGGGAGTGGACACAGACACAAACAGACACACACACACACACACACACACACACACACACACACTCAATACCTTCCTACAGGCAGTGTGTTGTCATGGGATGGGTACCCCAGCTCACCATAGTGAAGCTGACTGACAGACCCCGAGAGCTGTAGAATACCCAGGAATGGGATATAGGAATCAAGGGCTCTCCTGACCCAGCTCTTACGGAGCTGCCCACCACAATGCTTCTGCTCGGGACAGCAGCGTTTCCTCGTGGTTGGGTGTTCCACCTCTGGGCTGTCAGGAAAAGTTGCCAGGCTGAATTGGGACTTGACCAGGCAGCAGCAGCGTTGTTAGAAAGGAAACGTGTGAAATAAGAGTCGAGATTTCTCCCCAGGGAGCCAGATAATGGCAGACTCTAAATATAGCCCGTTATTAGGTGTACTGTGTCTGACTGGCAGGGGTTAATTGGGCCTATAAACTCTGTTTGTCTAGACAACTTTTGGCTACTTAATTCTGGGACAGATTGGGTGGGCAATACTGCCCCATTCTTTCAGAGAGAGGGAGGAGGGAGGAGGGAGGAGGGAGGTCTTTTTAGGTGGAATGCTGCGATTTCATGGAGGACCCGCCATAGCATGTTCCAGACCAGGACAGACACTGCTGTCTTCTGGAACAGCCATGTCCATGTGTCTTCTAGAACTCACTCCCAGCATGCCCTGGGCGGGCTCCCCACTGCACCTCTCACTTCCGAGTGGAACACTGAGGTCCAGGGTCACTTGGAGAGTCCTGATAGTGGGAAAACTTAGTTGAGAAACCCAGACCTTGCTGCGTGGTCTGGAGAAATGTAACCAACTAAACCTTAGTTTTCCTGCCTACAAAATGGGGCTAAGTACTGGCTCATTGCCAACCTCTCAGCATCTCACCAATGCTAAGACACACTAAGACATAGAAGGGGCACTGTACGTGGGTAAGCTATGCCTAACGACTGGTGGCCACTAGCAGCTAGACATGTGTCCTGGCAGTGGTGAAGATGGGGCAACATGACAGAAAATTCACTAAGTCCTCATGGCCAAATCTGCAGCAAGACTGGGTTTGTGCTTCTCAAAGAACAAGAGTGTCCCTATGTCCCATCTCCATTCTCCCCAGACCTCATTTCTCTGGGGGTTCTGGGCACATTCTGGGGATCAGGGCAGGGGTCACTGTCCTCACGGTACAGATGCAGAAATGAGACACTCTGAGAGGGGAGCTGACTGGGCACTGGGTTTGTGGCAAGGTTGGGACTAGAGGGCTCTTGGGACAGCTTCCTCTGTGCTTCCTCAAATGTCTTGCCAAAGAGGGAGACTGGGCATGACGTGTGCCTGGCGGGCTTGAGGTTTGGAGGGAATGATTCAGGCTTTGAGGGGCTAACTGCTGAAGCTCGAGAAAAGGGCCACGTCACCGCCAAGAGCAGCCAAATTGCTCCTGGGGTCTGGCAGCCCCACCACCCACTGTGGCCTCAGCTTTATATGGCCATCTGCAACCTCGGAGCCCGAGGGGCTGTTTGTACTAGATACTCAATATCGTCTGGTATGGGCATCAGACAGCTCGGGAAACCAGAAGGTTGCGGCAAACATGGGCCTTCCATGGCTGACGGCTGTGCGTCACCAGCTGTGGGCTCCCAACATTCTTCCTAGGGAGGTGATGGGGTGCTTTGGCTGAAGGGGGGTGGCAGCCAACATTGTAGCTGTGGACCTTCCTCTGTGGCCACCCTATAAGGAGGGCTGTGCCAAGGGAGACGCTATGGAGAAGTCCATCTGTGGAGAGTTAGGGCTCACAGCAGGGCATAGGTTAGGGGTGGCGTGTGTGTGTGTGTGTGTGTGTGTGTGTGTGTGTGTGTGCCTGTGTGGGTGTGTCTGTTTATCTATGTGTGTGTCTGTCTATGTGTGTGTGTCTATGTCTCTGTGTGTGTCTATGTGTGTGCCTGTGTGTGTGTGTGCGTCTGTGTGTGTGTGTCTGTTTATCTATGTGTGTGTCTGTCTGTCTATGTGTGTCTGTCTATGTGTGTGTTTATGTCTCTGTGTGTGTCTATGTCTCTGTGTGTGTACATGCCACGGTGCATGTGTGGAAGTCAGAGGACAGCCTGGAGGAGTTGCTTTTCTCCTTTTATCATGTGGGTCTCAGGGATCGACCTCAGATGGTCAGGTTTTGTGGCAAACTCTTTTACCTACTGAGCCATCTCGCCTGTCCTCTTCTGTGCAACTGAACTCCTGGAACTGTCCCCCAGCCAGTCTCAGGAGAACAGAAACTCTTTTGTTTTATATATGTCCTCCTTACAACAGCTCCTTGAAAGGGAACCCCAAATTCCAATGTTTCTGCGTATCTGGTAATGGGTGTTGAGACTACAAAAGATGGAAAAACTTCCCTGACAGTCTGGGAAGAGGCATCCAGAAGCCAGAGCAAAGACAGACTGTGTGCCAGGTAGGACAGGAGGCAAAGCTCTGTTAGGGCCCAGTGTCCTGCCTCTGGGCTTCTACCCTCTGTGCCAAGTCGAAGAGGGTAGAAAGCTGGCAGGCAGGGTCATGCTCTAAATCCAGCCACATTTTTTATTGCCTGTGTCTGCCAAGGCAGGTGTGAGCAGCTCAGCTCCCACACAGATGGTGGAAGCCAGAGCCCGTGAGCCGTGGTGGCTCTTGGATGTCTAGGAAAGGAGAAAAGACATTCCGAGAGAGGGACCAGCCTCTGCTGTAGGCTCTGTTCCTTTCCTGGCTATTGGTAGCAACTCTCTGTAATGTTTCCCCTCTGTACCCCAGGAACCTCAATAATCAGTGGTGACCCAGTCGATTTTAACGAGTCACGCGTACATGATGGATGGACACATGGTTTTGGTTACAAAGTCAGTTTGTCTGCATTGGAAGCCTGTCTAGGGGCTGCTTCAGAGCCAGAACTCCAGGTTCAGTGCTCCCTGCCCACTACAAAGACTTCAGACGCTCACAGTGTGGACTGGGCTGGCCTTCAGAAAGCCAAATGGACTCATCTCTCCAAGGTGATCTGTGTTCTATCCTCTCTGCATCCATCCCTCCATCATTTGGTTCTTTCTCTACTGCCTCAGACCCCCAAACCACCCCTGGCCATCTGTCTCCCCTTTCTATCTTGCCTTCACTTTTCCTTCTGACATCAGATAGAGGCATGGTATGTGTGGGAGCTCACCAATCTAGAGAATGAAAGGGAGTCCTCCTTCAGCGACTCTCTCTCTCTCTCTCTCTCTCTCTCTCTCTCTCTCTCTCTCTCTTTCTCCTTTCATGGAAAATGTAATCTTCTCCAGTCAGTGTGAGCCTAGTGGCTAATGTGTTCAAGATGGAGTGGGGGAAGTGCTGAGCGCAGCAGAGAGAGAGAGCCTGAGGCATGGGGGCTCAGGGCTGCAGGGCTGTGTGTGTGTGTGTGTGTGTGTGTGTATGCATGTGCGTGTGTGTGTGTGTTCAGGGAGAGCCTACCCTAGGCTGCCAGAACTGGGGAGAGCATCAGGGGTTTGTGCCCACCTTGGCCCAGACACCTGGCAAAGACTGGTCTCCTAGCATCTGAAAAAAATGAATGAGGCCACTCTTTGCCAACGCTTCCCTTACTCTCCCCAACTCCATAAAACTCTCCTGAGAGATCAGAATCCTCTGTGTGGGTCTTAAGCAAACACATTGACTTTAACAATTAATGTTATGTGTCAGTGTGATTGGCACAGGTTGCTCAGATATTTGGTCAAATACGATCCAGGTGTTCCTGTGAGGGTGTTCTTGTACCCGATCAGCAATGAAATCAGTCAACGAGTGGGGACAAACTGTTCAACAGTGTGGGTGGACCTTGTTCAATCTGGTGATGGCCTGATGGGTGTGAAGATTGGCCCCAGCTCACAGAATCTTCCTGCTAGACTACCTTTGAACTTGGGCACCAGATTCCCCATCCTCAGATGTGAGCAGGAATACCAGCTTTCTTTGGCTCTCACGTTTGCCAGCCTCTAGATTGAAACTCGGACATTTGTTCTGCTGGTCTCTAGTTTGCTCACTCTCCTCAAAGGTCTTAGAAATGGCTAGCCTCCATGATCACTCAATCCCCCTAACCCCCCCAGAAGATGGCTCAGTGGGTAAGGGTGCCTCTGTCCAAACTTGGCATTCTTAGTTCCATTCCAGGACCCACAATGGTGAATGAAGGGAGAGAACCCATTCTGGCAGGTTGTCCTCTGACCCCCCCACACACTAAATAAAATTGTAATAGGAATAGCAGAGTGTCTAGGATGTTCTGAGGACTCTACAAACCTTGTGTTCTGTGACTAGCCGTTCGTGCCCTCAGTCTCTAGCAGCTCTGACTAGTCTCTCATTGACGCACCAATCACAGGCACCTTCAAGAGGCCTCTGGTTTGAAAGAAGGGATGGGCCAGCCAGCAGGCAGTGACCTCTCAGTCGGTTGTGATCGTCAAACTGGGCCCCAGTCCCACAGCAGAATGAGTCCCCTCAGGGGACCTGTGGGCATGAACTTGTCTTGGGTCCAAGCCCAGACAATCATGGAGTCAGGTACTGGACATGGGGCCCAGTCCCTGCTTCCCAAACTTTCTGCGGATGTTAATATGACCTTGAATCTGAGGATTGTGGGATCCTCAGATTCAATGGGATAGCAGAGTCTATGGCTTCTCTGGGTGCTAAGATCTGAGTCCCTGCTCCCTTTCTCCCTCTGCCCTGGCCTCTGAGGGTCACTAATGTGGCATAGCTGCTGGCCTCCTTCCCTCTTGCTCATCATTTAGGGTCTTCGTCAAGGTCATCTTCCCTGCCACCTGTTTCAACCAGCCTCCACTGTCTCCTCCTCCTCCTCCTCCTCCTCCTCCTCTCTTTGCTCTTTGTACTAACTGGCTCTCATCTTTCCTTTTGGAAGTGAGTCATTATATAGGCCAGGCTGGCCTAGAACTCACCATCCTCCGGTCTTAGCTTGAATCACAGGTATGTGCTGTATTCTTTATCTGCTTCTTCTGCTGTCTTTATCACCCCATAGATGGTGCCCTTAATTGTCCAACAGCCTTGACAGATAGTTTGCAAGTGGAGGCCAGAGGATGACTTGTGGGAATCAGCTCCCTCCTCTACCATGTGGCTGCCAGGGATGGGACTCAGGCTGTAAGGCATGGGGCCACTGAGTCATCTCAATCCTGCACCCACATACTCCTTAACTCACTGAAACAGGACTCATTTTCTAAAAGTATGATTTTAATTCTGTTTACATTACAAAGGGAGTTCAAGTTTATTGAGCAGAGTCCATACCTCGGATTTGGGGTTGGGTCAGGAGGGGAGTAAGAACGTAGAGACTCTGGCTTCCTTTTGAATGGAGACTTTCTAGAAGGCTGTACCTGTAGAGACTGTCCAAGCAGATGTCAAGAGGATGGGAAAACAGGGATCACTTCACATATGTGAATGCTTTACAGATGGACACCTTTCCGAATCACTTTATATTAATGATACCCTTGGATTCCCAGTGCTACCCAATGGTACCATGGACCCTGAATCTGGGGCATGTTCTTTCCTGTGAAGTGAGGAGTCCTAGAGTTAAGGGAACAGTGCCCACAGAGTCCGAGCCTCCTGGTAATATTCTCTGATAGCCTGGGGCTCCTCTCTCTCCCTCTCCCTCTCCCTCCCCTTCTCCTTCCCCTTCCCCTCCCTCTTTCCCTTTCCCTCTCCCCCTTCCACTCTCTCTGTGTAGTGGCTATTCCTGGTTGTCTACTTGACTATATTTGGAATGAACTACAATCCAGAATTGGAAGGCTCACCAGTGAACCTAATCTGGAGGCTGGGAGATAGAAATTTCTGATCTAGATCTTGGGGCACAGTGGCTATGGATTCCAGAATATTAAGACAGAGAGATCTCCAAGTTCAAGGGATTAAAGGTGTGGTAGCACACACCTTTAACCTGGGCTACACCTTCTGCTGGAGCTGATCTGAATCTTGGTATGGAGATCTTGAGGCATAGTGGCTACAGGGAGATCTCTGAGTTCAAGGTCATCTGGGATTCAATGTGTGGTGACACACACCTTTAATCTGGGCTACACCTTCTGCTGGAGACCATATAAGGACATTGGAAGAAGGGAGTCTAGCTCTCGCTCTTCTGCCTGCTTGCCCTGTGGGACTAAGCAACTGCTAGACCCTTGGACTTCCATTCACAGCTACTACTGAACCATTGTTGGGAATTGGACTGCAGACTGTAAGTCATCAATAAATTCCTTTACTATATAAAGACTATCCATAAGTTCTGTGACTCTAGAGAACCCTGACTAATACACTGTGTGTATGTGGTCCCATGTGTATTTGCGCATGCGCACACCACACACACACACACACACACACACACACACACACACACGCACACACACGTAGGCACACACAGAAGCCAGAGGTCAACTTCCAGTTGCCATCCACTTTATTTTCTCAGGCAGGGTCCCTCACTGGGACCTGGGGCTTGCTAGTTAGGCTAGTCTGGTTAGCCAGGGAGCCCTGGCATGCATCTGTCTCTGCCTCCCCAAACACTGAAATTGCAAACATGCATCACAGTGCCCCAGATCTAAGGGCCCTCGTGCCTGCATAGCAAGCACTTTACCAACCGACCTTTCTCCTTCTCCCCCTCCCTCCCCGAATCTTTCAGATAAGGTACCACATCACTGAAGATGGTAGCTAAGCAGTTTGCCAGGGTGTGGACAGAGGGTGAGTGTTGCCCCTGGAGACAGATTAGCAGCGGAGAGGGTGGGTGTGTGGGGAGAAACAGTGTTGGCTGAGGCCAAATGCCATGCTACTGGCCTCTCAGACTTCCTGGGAGCATCTGGTATGGATGGAGAATACAGTCCAGCCCAGTTCTTCATGGTGGTAAAACACTTACATTTTCTTACTGGTAGCCCATCTGCTGATGCTCAAGGAAACTTTCTATTGCACAAGCCTCTATCAATATTAATCACCGCAGGCGCTTTGAAGCCCCAGTGGAATGGGTAGACGAGACACCAGATGTGATGTCACTCTGAGGGCTGGCTACCGAGGTGGCTTTTTGCATCTTGGTGTCTGGTCTTAACCTGCACCTTCCCTTCCATTGACCTCACAGGTCTGGGTCCCTGCCTGTGACTTTACCTCTGTGTCCACGTAGAATAGGAGAGGGGACGAGGGAGGGACGGCAGTTGCAAGGGAGGCTCTCAACCCAGCTGAAGAGAAACCAGAGCCGGGGCTGCTGGCTGCCTGCTCCTTGCCACAGTGGAAGGGCGTCAGCCCTTTAGCACCTCTCACACCCACGCCGGGCATGCGCCCATTGCTTTGCACGTCACACTCTGCTCTGCCTGTGCTGTCCCCCACCCCAGGCCCTCTGACTCTCCTCATTCCATCATTCACTCCCAATGCCTCTTCCTCAGGAAGCCCTCTATAATCTCTGGACCAGAAGTCATCTTAACTCCCATGATGCTCTGTTCTTGCCTACAGTGTCTCCTTTTTCTCCTTCCAGAGTTGGTGGAGGTCCTTTGAGCAGTCCAAGCTTGGTAGCTACTGAGTAAGTGGGAGGTCAGACGGGGGAGGCACTCACTGTGCCATGCCAGGCTGGGTCCTCTTTGCTTCTTGGGATAAAGCTTTCCGGTAAGCTCTGCTGAGCTCTCCAGGTCTGAGCTTTGCACACAAACTCCCGCTCCCAGCATTCTTTGTGTGCCTCAGGTCCTGCTCTCCCCAGCAGAAAGGCTGAGAGCCACATATAAAAAGCTTTCCTTCTCTTCCCAGAAGGCATGATAAGCCCTGCCTTATTTGTCCAAGCCACATTTGGAGAATTTCTTTTCTTTCCATTTTGTAACGAATCTTTCCCTTTGAAATGAAACCTAAGCAGGGAGGCCGTTTAGACAGATGTTTCTCAGCGGGACGTGAGGCTCATCTGACTGGCTCCCTGGCCTGCTTGTCAGGAAGGGCCTCTGCAGTTCCTGCTGCCCTCTGTGCAGGTGCTCACTGTTAAGTCAGGTCCACAGTGCACCCCAAAACCCTTTTTAGGGTGTCCCTGACCAGGGGCCTGGCCAGACAAAGAAAGAAGCCAACACAAAGATGTCAGGACCCTCCTGTCCCCAACCACCCAGCTGGGAGAGCTGGCTGAGGCTCCACAGCACACTCGTTGTCCCTGGTGGGTATAGCAGTCCTTCCTCCAGTTCACAGACCCAGGAAAGGGCAAAGAGCTTGGGGGCTAAAGGACAGACAGACACTCTATTGTTCCTGGGCCCAGTGCAGTGTTTATGGTTAATGCTGCTCTGTCCCACCGAGCTAAACAACCTGGGTTGAATTACCTTCCCTATGCCGGCCTCCATGCCTCGTCTGTAAAGTGAGGGACTTAGACGGGTTTGGTCTGAGCAGTAGCCATTGAGTAGGTTCTGTGTGCAGGGTACTGTGGGTTTGAACAGAGGGGAATGGGGGATCATGCTGTGACAGGGCCAAGGCAGATGCACAGAAGGACAGCTCTTGTTTGGCCACTTGAGAATCCACCCTGGCAGCCCCTGGCAGAGGCTTTCATCGTGAATAGTGTCACCTGGAGATGCAGGTCTGGACCCATGGGGAGGACGGTGTGACTCTCTTGTTAAGGAGTGCAAGTGCCTGTCTGTGCATCTTCTAACACATGCCTGGTGAGGGCTGTGCTGGGGTGACCCAGAGAGACAGACATTCCTGCTGTCCCTAAAGCTGAGCCAGTCATACCAGTCCTTCCTGACCCTTCTCACCATTCCTCACCAACAGTCCCATCCATCCCTTCTCCCTTCACAAGTCCAGGGAACTCTAGCTAAAGCACTTCTCCATATCCAGTCACGCCCAACTTTTAGATCTTGCAAAAACAACACTGTCACCTACAAAGTTTGCTTTCAAGAACACTACAACCAAACCACAACAAAACAAACCTCTAGGTGTTTTAATTAAGCTTATGATTCTGTGTTGGGTCTCGCTCAGAGGCATCCTCTGCTGGATTGGCAGGTGCCACCTTGCCCCTGATTGGGGCTGTCACCATCTGCTTTCAGGGGGATGGATCCCTACCATCGGTCATGTGCTTGGATTCAGGCATTAGAGGTGCCTGCCGGGGTTAGCTCAATCCCTGACATGACATACCTCTCACCAAGCATTGGTGGTTTTAGAAAGGGGCCCCTAGACTCATCTTGGGATGGTTAAAGATGGAAATCCCAGGCGTACCTCCCACCCAGCAAGTCTGCCCTGGTAATTGACTGAGACACCCAAGTGTTGGTACACTTCAGTAGGTGATTCTGTTGTTCGGGGCTCTGCAAGCCCTTGGGCTGTATTAACTGGTGCTCGAGAGGTTTGGAAATGATGGCACCTGGGGATAAAGGCAGGAGTCCTTAACATGGTGGGGGTGGGGTGCTCAGGGGTGGATCACTTGTGTAGCATAAGCAAGCCCCAGGGTTCATCTCCTGCACGGGCCCCATCTCCAAACGAGCAAAAACCAGGGCATGTGTTCATCTGCTTCACCTAAGTGCAGTGTACCAACTGATTGGACCACTGGGGCTCCCGCCCATTCATTCTCAAATCCCTCCATAGGAAGAAGCCATAGGAAGTGGTCTACAAATAGATTCTTTGTGGGAGTTCATTTTCTGGTAGAGATTATGCTAAAGGAATCCCCTGAGGTTCCCTTAGTACTCATGGAGTCCCATGGCATTTCTTCCTTCCTTCCTTCCTTCCTTCCTTCCTTCCTTCCTTCCTTCCTTCCTTCCTTCCTTCCTTCCTTTCCCTCTCTCTCCCTCTCTCCCTCCATCCCTCTTCCTTCCTTCCTTCCTTCCCCTCTCTCTCCCTCTCTCCCTCCATCCCTCTTCCTTTCTTCCTTCCTTCCTTCCTTCCTTCCTTCCTTCCTTCCTTCCTTCCTTCCTTCCTTCCTTCCTTAGGTTGATTTTCATGTAGTACAGACTGACCTTCAACTTTAATCCTTCTGTTTCAACCTTCAAGTGTGGGAATCACAGGCATGTACACCATGCCCAATATTTATGGCTCAGGGGATGAAACTCAGGGCTTCCTGTACGCTAGGCAAGCGCTCTACTCCTTGGGCTTCATCCCTAGTTTACAATGACCCCACAGGAGAGAGAGAGAGAGAGAGAGAGAGAGAGAGAGAGAGAGCGCATTCCTATTTATTTTGAAGTTTCAGAAACTACTAGAGATGTTAAGTTAGCTGGAAGCTGGTGAAGACTCCGCACACCTGGACCCTCCTTGGGGAGCAGAGGGGTGGGGGTGGGTGTAGGACAGCTGTCACTTCAGCACGGTGTCATCGCAAGGAGTTCTGGCTATGAAGATCCGTCAAATGCTTTCTGTGTGGTTTGAAGCTCAGGTCTCTTCATTTTCCCCCTCCAGATTATGATGAATGGATATTCTTTAAAAAATGACTTACTCTCTATGTAAGAGTGTTCTGCTTGCACGTGTGTCTTGCCACTGGAGTGCTTTGTGTCCATGGAGGCCAGGAAAGGGTATTGGATCCCCTGGAACGGGCCTTATAGATGGTTGTGAGCTGCCATGTGGGTGCTAGAAAACAAACCTAGTTCTTCTTTAAGAACAAGTGCTCTTAATCACTGAGCCATTTCTCCAGCCTTGCAAGTGGCCATTCTTATAGACTAGATCTTAGTTTGAGGAGCCCTAAAGAAATAAAAGGCTAGACACTCATTTGAGCTTTTACTAGTGAGTAAAGTCTATTGTTACATATTTGAAAGTGCCCCCCATCTTGCATTTCAGAGTCGTGAGCTCTGCAGTTGGGAAGGGCAGAGGTCAAGGAAGAGAGGAGCTACAGCCACAGGCTGTGCTGTCTGCTGTGGGTCAGGCTCCTGCCCTCCCCTTCCCACCCTTGTCTTCACTGTGGCTGATCCTTCCCTACTCAGCAGGGGAAAGGATCTCAGTGTGTCCTACACAGGGACCATGATCTAAGGTGTCTAGCTTTGGTTTTCCCTGAGATTTAGTATGGCTCTCACTCAGACTTCTGGAGCCCTTTTCTCCCTTCTCCCTCCTCTGTGAGCCTGAGTCCCACCCTGAAGCTGCAAAGACAGGCATGAGGTAAGCCCTGCCCTTGGGGCTCACACTCATTCTTCTCTCCCTCTCTCTTTCCATCCACCTTGTTTTCCATTTCCCCTTTTCCATTTCTCCTAATTGGTTTTTCTTACAACGCTCTTTCCAGGTGGCTCTGTGCTACTGGATCTGACTGATTCATGGCAGTGGAACCGGGAAGGAAACATTCCAGAGGTTAGGATAGACTTAAGAACTCAAGAGAAAACCACAACCAGCTCCATTCAGAAACAAACATGGTCCCACTGGCCATGCGTGGAAACAGGCATGAAGAGGAGCTAAAAGCCCCAAGGTCTTGGTTGTGTTTCAGTCAGGGGTAGTTGAAGGAAGCATTCTCTCTAAGCCTGGGGAAAACCCTGGTTACGTTAATGAGGGTTGATCATAACTTAAATTAGTGAGAAAGACATTTATACCATATTAGTGTGGTATAATTGTATACAGCCTTTGAAAATCTGGTTGTTTTCTGATCACCAATAAAAGGTCAGCTTTTGTTTGTTTGTTTGTTTGGTTGGTTTTTTTGTTTGTTTTCTTGTGGTGTAGCCTGCTGATGGGAAGCTGGCCCTGCTGGTCAGTCGCACCTATGGCAAGCCCACAGAAATCAGTAGCAGAACCACAAGGGGGCCAACCTGCGCCCTCTAGTGCCAGTTAGGATAGGTGCAGCTAAATTTGTAATGGGCCATGAAACTGAGGTATGGTGTGGATGCACACACCTTTAATCCTGGCACTTGGGAGGCAGAGACAGGTGCATCTCTATGAATTCCAGACCAGCCAGGACTACATAGTGAGACCATGTTTCAAAGACAACCCCCTCCTCAAACTGACTACAGCCATTCCTTAGTGTTCATGGGAAATTGGCCCCAGGACTCCACGAACACTAAAATCTGCAGCTGCTCAAATTCCTCCATAAAATGGCTCAAGATGGGACCCGACAAGACGGCTCAGTGGTAAGAACACTGTAGAAGCACTGGGACCTGAATAAAAAGCTGGGTGTGGCCACGTGTCCCTGTTAACTCCAGTGCTATGCAGGATGGGAGCTGAGACAGGAGAGTTGCTGGAGTTTGCTGGCTGCTAGCTTAGCTCCAGGTCCAGAGAGAGGCCCTGTCTTCACAGAATAAAGTAGAGAGTGAGATAGCAGCATCCTGACGTCCTCTGTCCCTGCAAGTGCATGCACAGGGGTATGTATGTACATCCATAATATGTGTGCATACAACACACACACACACACACTGCCTCAGCATTTGCATAGAACCTACACACACCACCTCATACTTTTATGCCACCTCTAGATTATGTTTAACTTCTAATTCAAATCAAATAGCTATTTAGATGGCTACTGTAATGTATGATTTAGAGATTAATGATAAGAAAACAACCTGGACAGGATTTGTGGATCCAGGACTCACACACATAGAGGGCTGAGCGTGCCAGCCTTGAAATCGTAGGACTCTGCTTTGAAGGGAAGGCGCGTTTCAGACTGAGCATGTTGGCTCCCTCATGTGAGACAATCCCTTTGCTTCTCTTTCAGAGGATGTTTGGGAGTAACAGAATTGATGGTGTTGGGTTTGGAGAAGGGGGTACGGTGGGGAGGAGGCTGCTGGCCCCTATGCAGGGGTGAGGAGAGGGGGTAGAGGCTAGGACCAGGCAGGCCAAGAAGATGATGAGTTGGCAGTTCTCCCTGGCTCCTCTGAACGGTCAAAGCCAGTTTATTTTCTTTCTTAGGGGTTAGTAACCAGGAGGCTTCCACTCCCAAGACTGTGTGTCTTCTTACCCCAGAAAGCATATTGTTTGGCTCCCTGCCTTTTGGAGTTCATCACTAAGAATATTCTCCATCTGAAGATGCCCCTGGCTCCAGCTCTGCGGTTGACTCTGTGAGGAGCTACCCCGGCCATCGCTCATATACCCTTCAAATCCTGGCACTCTCCTGCATTGATTTAGAACTAAAAACATAAATAAATGAAAGGATAGCAGAGAGAGAAGCAGCTCGGGGGCTTGGAGAGCCTTGAGAGCTGTTACCTGGCTTTGCCTCACATCTGCACACGGCACTTGCATCTCACGTCTGCACATGGCCCCCTGCATCTCACATCTGCACACCGCCCCGAGTTTGCACTGGGTTCTGGGGCTGGCAGCCCCCTCCCACCTCCCTGTGGCTCCTCTCAAGGCTGCTGTCTGCTATTTGGGGTCATTAGGTGCTCTTAGCCCCATCACTGAGGACAACTGTCTGGCTTTCTATTCCCCTCACTGAGCCTCCACAGTCTCCTCTCTCCTTGCTCGCCCGCCTGCCTGCCCTGCCAGGGCCTGCCTAGTGGCTTGGCCTGGGGCCTAAGCCAGCATTTCCCTAGAATATGGTCTCCCCCCTTTCTCTGGCCCTTACGCAGTGGATGCCATCCTACCCACCGGCTTTGCCACTACCGTGATTTATCCTCTAACCAGAATGAGTCAGGGTGTGGGTTTTTGATTTGTTCCAAGGGAAAAAAGCAGAGGGCATTTCTGCACCGTGGGGTTGGGAGCCTGCTCTGGGGGCCTGAGTTGGGGACAAAGAAACATATTTCTCGGTGAGATTTCCACAGCATGCAGGTCAAGCATGCTCCAGGCCTGTCACTGAGGAAGGGGACGGGATTGAGGAGCTGTCATTTTGCCCAAGCAGCCATTGAACCCCCTTTCCTTGAAGCTTCTATCTCTCTCCTCAAGGAAGGAACAGGGAAGGAGACAAAAATCTCTCGGTGATTGCTTTGTGATAAACATTTTACACCATCTCTTCCTCCTTCCTTCACCAGTATACTTTCGGATTTACATCCCTGGGCCCTTTGGTTGGATGTAGAAACTGGTAGAGAAACCAGCTGTGACGTGTTCAAGTCTCATGGCTTGAAAAGTGCTGAGATGGGAAGGGACAGCATATGGCCCAAGCTGTCCTTAAACTTGCTAAGTAGCCAAGAATAACCTTTTGATCCCCCTGTCTTCACTTCCTAAGTGCAGGGATCATGCCATGTTAATACAGCCATCATGCCAAGTTTATACAGTTTAAGGAATTGAACCCAGGGCCTTGTGCATGGTAGGCAAATGATCATCAACTGAGCCAGCATCCCCACCCCAGTGGTGTGACTTTGAAGACTAGACTTTGCTCAAAGGGAGGGAGACGTCCTTAGTTGTCTATCCTCACTGAGCCTCTGGGAATATGTGTGGAGAATCCTAGGCAGTTCAAGCTTACAAGTAAGGAGGTGTAGAAAGCTCTAGGAAAGAACCCATGCCTTATTCTGGATGGGTACCAACTAGGGCATCCTGTGATCTGGGATGCAGGATGCTGGATGAACTGTCTCTAGCCACCTAAGTGCTCATTAATCAGGTGGAGCAGTCACAGCAGGGAGATGCTGCCCCAAGCTAGCAGCTGGACATGAGTTTTAGCCCCGACTCTCCCACTGACTTGTCATGGGACTTGGTTTAATATTGTTCTGCTTCCAAGACTTGGCTTCCTCACCTTTGAAGTTAAGGAGGTTGGGAGGACCTTTCAGACCAACCTCTATGTATGGTAGAACGGACACAGGGCACAGCAGCCCTGAAGGCCCACCCATGGTTCTGTGTGGTCCATCTGGGCCTCCTGGGGGATGCTCCCACCCCTGGATCAGCCCTAACCCACCTCTGCCTCTGAGCACTGTGCTCCATGGAGGACGACTGCATTGGCAGTCCTGATTTCGGGATGAGAAGCTGTCTGCTCTGCCTGGCATCTCTACAGCACAGGACACCATGTCTGATAGGACTCTGGGGAGAGATTAGGGTGTGTTCTACTCTTTTTTCCTGTCACCGTGATAAAAATACTCTAACCAAAAGCAAAGGGTTTATTTGGTTTATAACTTTCAGGTTATGATGTTTTATTGAGAGAAGTCAGGGCAGAGTCAAAGCCGGTGGACCTCTCACGGGTCCACTCCCTGCCTTGCTCAGCTTGTCTTTTATACAGCCCAGGATCACATGCCTAGGGATGGTGGGGCTCACAGTGGTCTGAGCCCTCCAGAATCAATTACCCTTCAGGACAGAGTCCCACTGGCAAATCTTCCCAGGTGACTCCAGGTTGGGTCACGTTTGTTTAGTATAAGCAGGTTAGTGACCTGCCTGTGTATTCCAGCCCTTGTCGTCTCAGGACCACCATGTGATGGCACGCTTCTGGTGGCGGTGATGGCGAGCTCGGTGGCCAGATCTGCACTCACCACGGTGAATATTTGCTTCCAAACTTTGTAGGTGTCTGGGTCTCGGCCTCCCCCCACCCCAGTCCACTTGTGAGACACACAGGCTCACGTCTCTTGAAGCTCCTAACCACACCGCTCAGTTAAGCGGTTGCCAGAGCACCCTGATCAGAAGGCTGGGACTTGAGATTGGGTGGGTAAAGCCGTTCCATCTGACTCCACGCCCACCAGCAACCATAGTCATACCCCAGTTGTTCTCTCTCCTTAGAGAGAAGTTTCTACCCTCCAAGGCAGCTCCTGCAGAGACAGCGCACCTCATTGGTTTCCCTTCCAGTCTCCACCCACTCACTCTGTCCTCTCACCTTCTGCCCAGGATCTTCCTTCCCTCAATCTTTAGCCCTCCACTGTGCGCATGCGCATGCGCACTTGCCATTCCTCCTTTGCACCAGGGCTCTTGTTCACTCAGGGAATGTTCCAGGCTCTGGGAAGCTCAGCTTTGGCGCCTTCCCTCCCTGTCCTTAAGGTACACATTGAGTTGTTGAGATATTGATGGCTTCCTAGGAAAGCGGGGGTGGGGGGAGCAAGGTAGCCTCCTCTTGCTTGGTAACCTGCAACCTCTATCCTTTCTCCAATAAAGATTTGGGTGTAGGAGAAAAGGAGGGAGGGGAGGGAATGGTGTGGAGGACAGGGGGGGCGGTGGTGTGTGTGTGTGTGTGTGTGTGTGTGTGTGTGTGTGTGTGAGAAAGAAGGCAAGGGAAGGGAAGGAGAATAAAGAGGAGGAAGGGGAGCACAGGGGAAGGGAAGAGGTGGTGGTGGTGGTGGTGGATGAGGAGGAGGAAGAGGAGGAGGAGGAGGAGGAGAGACAAAGAAAGTGAGGGAGGAAGATGGGGAGGGAAGACAAGGAAGGGAAGGGAGAGAGCACATGTTTTGACATCAAAATCCCATCCTCCTCGGGTTCCTCCGCCACCCTTTCCTGCCATGTTTGAAACTGATTCCTTCCTATGAACCCCAAACCTTTTCGAGTGTCCCTCTCTAGGTACCTGTGAGCTGGAATCTGTATTCCCTGAGCACTCCTGTCTCTTCCTAGCTGGGCTTGGCCCCTGTCCCTCCATCTTCTTAGTACAGCAATCCCCAGCCCTGGCTCTCACAAAGCCAGATCTGGTCTGGGCCCTGGGCTCATCCTGACACTTACTATGTCCTCTGTACGAATCTCAGCTGCCTCTCCTGTAAAATGAGGAGAACCTTACTTCACTTTCCGATTCTGCACTGTGATGGTTAATCTTTTGACTGTCAACCTGATGGGATTGAGAATCACAGTGGAAACAAATCTCTCAATGTATCTACGAGGATGCTTCCAGAAAGTTTTGCCTGAGGAGGGAAGACACACTCTGAATGTGGCCTGCCTCCTTTTGTGGGCTGGGGTCCTGACTGAATGTGAAGTAGACAGTGAGCCGAGCACCTCGTTCACCTCCCTCTGCCCCCTGACTGCAGACGCGCCCTGACTGGTTGCTTCGCATTCTGTGCCTTCTGCACCATGATGTGTTCCCCCCTCTCACTGAGAGTCTAAATAATCGCTTCCTGCCTTCAATCGCTCTGCCATGTGCTTTGTCCTAGAACTGAAATGTAACTAATACACACATGCAGGCAGCTTACCATGACCTTGTGTCTCAAAGTCTAGGTGTAACAGTGTCCCCCTTAGCAGAATGCTCTGCCTTGTAAAGAGCTGAGGTTTCTCCAGCCAGGGGCAGAGCTTCCAGAACAAACTGGGACCTTATGGGGTCCAGCTCTCTTTCTTCCAAGCATCAGGAAGCTTCCTGCTCCAGAGGACGCAGGCAGGGGCTTCTGCAGGCCGGCACTGGAGCACGGGACATCAAATGGTCTTAATCACTTCAATGTAAACGAGCTCAAGTCATGTGGATTGAGTTTCTCTGAAAACACACAAGGGCTTAAAGAGCAGAGACAGAGAACACTCAGTCCCCGAGGAATTTGTTTTCGCGTTCCTTTCTGTGTGTCTGTGAGTGCTGTTATTGGTGCTGAGACTGAACCATGTCAGAAACGGTTCAAGATGCCTACAGCATCCCCGGATGCTCAGCAGAGCCCAAGGAGGGTTCTGAGTCGGGCATGGTGGGAAAAAGGTGAAGGATTAAAAATAAATACCATTGGCTACCCCTCCAGACCTGTTCCTGTGACCTCTTAGTGAGGCTGCTGTGCCCCTGACGGCCCATGAGGCTCCAGCATGATGGCTCAAGCCTTTGTGGGTATCTGAAGTGGGTGACACTGGGCCACACTTCCCTGGGACACTTTCCCCTGGCATCTCCTTGTCTTTTTTTTTTGTTTGTTTGGTTTTTTTTGTTTGTTTGTTTTTTTTGAGACAGGGTTTCTTTGTGTAGCCCTGGCTGTCCTGGAACTCACTTTGTAGACCAGGCTGGCCTTGAACTCAGAAATTCACCTGCCTCTGCCTCCCAAGTGCTGGGATTAAAGGTGTGCGCCACCACTGCCCGGCAGCATCTCCTTGTCTTACATTCACCATGTTGTGTGGAAGGTGGACCTTAGAGTCCCATCTCCCTGCTGGAGACTACTGGGGAGCAATTTGAGTGACAGATCCTCTGACCCCGGAGACATAGCCCATGAGTATGAGCTCTGCCCAGGGCTGGGTGCACAGAGCCTTCCGAGCCTCAGCCACTGTCTGGATTTCAGGATTCCCTGCCTCCAGCTGTAAGTCACTCCATGGTCACTTCCTGCTTTGCTATGAAACATGTGTGCATGTATAGTGCTCTTTAACTTTGCCCGGCACTCCCCGATGGGGCAGGGGAGGTCCAGCCTCATTTGACCTGTGAGTAAACAGAGGTCAGAAAGGCCGAGTCTGCCAAGGCCTGTCTCCAGTGGCAGAGCTCCGAGCTGCAAATCCTCTCTCTGGTCCCTGCTTTGAGGTGCCTCCTGGCAGACAGCCACATCAACTCCTGCCACAAAGGCATGTATAGTGATCAGCCAGGGTCCTCAGAAGGACATTGCCATCAATCAGTCTCTCACCCCAAGATCAACACCCATGGGTCCTCTCTCTGAATAAAACTCCCAGAAAGCTTCTTGCAAGGTGGGAGAAGCGATGTGTGTGTGTGTGTGTGTGTAAAGAAGAAGCAGAGAAGGAAATGTGATGGTCAGTTATTGCCACCTTGATGTGGTTTAGAGTCACCATGGGAACAAATCTCTGGCCATGTCTGTTAGGGATTATCTAGATTCAGTTAATGGAGGTGGCAAGTCCACGCTGAATGTGGGTAGCACCACACCATGGGCTGGGACCCCGACTGCATTAAAAGCAAAACTTGAGCTAGCTGTAGCATGCCTTTCTGCTTCCTGACTAGATGCAATGGACCAGCTGCCCCTGATGTCATGCCTGCCTGCTGTGCTGGACTGTGCCCTCCAACTGTGAGCCAAAATCAACGCTTCCTTCCTCCCTGAAATTGCATTTCTCAGGTATTTGGTCCCAGTAACAAGACAAGTAGCTGATACAGGGAATAATTAAACAGCATAACGAGTGAGGTTGCTACTGTTGGGGACAGGGACGCCCTGAAAGGTGCTTTGGTCCACCTCACAGGTCCTGCAGCTCCCTCCGTCCCCAAGGGTACTCTCTCCATTTTCTAAGCTCAGTGGAAGCTGTACATAAGCTCAGGTCTTAGGGCTCCAGTGGGTGTGGCCCTGCTCATCCCACCCCAGGCATGCACTCCTTTCCACAGGCTCTGGGCCATGCTCAGGTCAAAAGCATCTAAGAAATCAAGTCATCTCATGACCTCAGAGGCATTGTCTATTCAGAGGCCTTCCGGAGACCCTGCCTGGGGATCCCCGTTTTAGAACCTGGCTGAGTTTCTGCCTTGGGAAGGGTGCTGTCAGGTTGCAGGGATTCCATGAAACACCGGTATCTCATTGTGGAGGGGACATGGGGTAAGAGGCTCCCATGGTACCTTGGAAGTCATATGTCAGAGGGAAAGCCTTGGGAGGAAGGGTCATTCCAGGGCAGGAACAGGCTCCAGAGAGCCCTCATGGAGAGATGGAGAAAGTAACCCACAAGATGGGTCTGAACACTACCAGGCCATCTTTCATCTCGCATTGTTTTTAATCCTTTGAGTCACTGCCTCCTCACTGGGTCTAAGGCTTACTCTAGAGTGAAACCATGCTTTTAGAATTCCAGCACTGTGCGGAGCTATAAACTTAACAGATGTTTAACAGTCTTGGTCAAAATAAGTTCTATCTTGAAAACATTTTTTTTTTTGAGACTTGGTTTTATGTAGTCCAGGCTGGCTTCAGGTTATGTAGCCAAGGACAACCTTGAACTACTGATCTTCTTGCTGCTACCTCTTGAGTGCTGATGTTACAGGCTGGGGCCACCATAGCCAGTTAATGCCGTGCTGGGGATTGAACCCATGACTTGGTGCTTTATCAACCAAGCTAACTCCAGCTCCTCAACCCAACCACTTGTGTATGTGTGTGTGTGTGTGTGTGTGTGTGTGTGTGTGTGTAAGTGTGTAAATATATTGGGCATGTGTGCACTCATGCATGTGCGTGATATGTATGCATGTTGATGTATGCATATGTACAAAGGTATGTGTGGGTGTGGTTGTATATGCATATGTGGTGTGTGGTATAGGTGCATCTATGTACATATGTGTATGTACATGTGTATGTGCATGTGCATATATGTGTGTGTGATGTATACATGTGCACAAAGGCATGTGTAGGTGTGGTTGTATATACATGTTTGGTGTGTGTGTGTGTGTGTGTGTGTGTGTGTGTGTGTGTAGAGGTTGATGTTTAGCACTTATCCCATCAGTTTCCATCTTATTCCTTGAGACAAGGTGCCTCTCTGAACCTGGGACTCAGTAAATAGGCAAGACTGGCTGACCCCTGAGCTCCAGAGATCCTGTCTCCATGTGTCCAGCACTAGGATCACACCAGCACTAGGATCACAGGCACTGCCACCATGCTCAGTTCTTTATGTGGTGCTGGGGCTACAAACTCAGTTCCTCGTGCTGGCACAGCAGTCAGGCAATTGACTGGGCTACCGCCCAAGCCCCTCAACTTTGCTTTTTCTGCATTGCATAGCTTGTAAAGAATATGTATACTGGGTGGCTGGAGGGATAGTTCAGTGGCTAAGGATTCTTTTTTTTTTTTTTTTTTTTTTTGAGACAGGGTTTCTCTGTATAGTCCTGGCTGTCCTGGAACTCACTCTGTAGACCAGGCTGGCCTCAAACTCAGAAATCCACCTGCCTCTGCCTCCCGAGTGCTGGGATTAAAGGCATGCACCACCACGCCCGGCGGCTAAGGATTCTTAATGCTCTTCTAGAAGATCCAAGTTCTGCTCCTGGCATCCATTTCAGGTGACTTACAGCTAGCTCACTGTAACTCCGGCTCCAAGGGGATCTGACACCTTTGGTCTGCACAGGCACCTCCACTGACATCATAACCCCCTCCCAGTGTAAACACACACACATACACATAATACACATAATTAAAATGATAAAGGTAAAGTTAAAAAAGAATATATATATATATATATATATATATATATATATATATATATACTGGGGCTAGGATTATAGCTCAGCTGGTGCAGTCCTTACCTAGCAACATGAATCCTTAGCATTACAAAAACAAGTCTTAAAAAAAGAATGCAGATGTCTTGCATCCTATGTGGCCAGTGGAGAGAGGCTTACATCACTGAGTTTGAGCAGCTGCTGAATGCCAGGGAGTATGTTCCTGATCCCACAAAGAGTTATGACTCTGCTTGAGAAAAAAGATGCTATAAAAAGGGAAATACAGATCTCTGGACACAAGCAGAAAAATAGCCACAGGAAAATGACACACTACATCAGAAAGACAAGACATCTCTACAGGTGCTGCAAAGGCAGAAGGCCATGGAATACCATTTAAAATGGTAGGGCCATCTAAGTGGCTCAATAGGTAAAGGTGCTTATGGCTAAGCCTGCTGACTTGAGTTCTAGCCTTAGAGTCCACTCGATGGGAGGAGAGAACCACTTCCTGAAAGCAGTCTTCTGACCTCCACGCTTGCCCCAAGGCACATCACAGTCAGACACGCACACCCACACATGTGCATCAATGATCAAAAATAAAAATGTAACAGGAAGAAATATTAAGACTATAGGAGAGAAACTGCCAACAAAAGATATAGTTGAAGAATTAGAGTGAAATAAAGTTTATTGCAGACAGATGAACAGACAGACATCAAGTCCAATGCTCAAAGCTTAGAGACAGGAGTGCTGAAGCCGTTGTCTCCTATTTTTTATACAGAAAATTATACCAAATACCCTCTCAAAATTATATGAAGTTAAGGAAGAGCCACAGAATGGTAATCAAATGAGTAGGCAGACAGGGATGCTGCAGTTAAAGGCCTTGTGGAATCTATAACTATGCAAAGGTAAAAATCTATGACAGAAATGGCACAAGGCACAGGACAGATCGCTGGAGTCAGTGTTACTTAAGCAGTGGTAAAAGCCCTAATTTAAGATAGATCTTGGGTCAACAAGATGGCGCAGTGGATAAAAGTGCTTGCTACCCAGCCTGGCATACTGAGTTCTGTCCCTGGAATCCACATTGGTGAAGCAGAGAAAAACCTCCCAATTAAAATCATATCTAGTTATAGAATTGTGATATAAAATATTAATATATAACAAAAGATATTAGATATTCTAGTTGACCTCTGTCACTTACATGCCTTAGTGCTTCCTTCTGAACAAACAAACAAGCAAGCAAACAAATGTAATTTAAAAGATAGACCTTAGTAAATCACTAGTGCACATCTTAATGTCTAGGTTGAACCTTCAGGGGAGTAGCTCAGGGCAGAGTCCTGCCTAGCACACGTGGGACCCTGGACGAGTACCCAGCACTGGAAACAACAGGACAACCAATAATCCAACTATGTTATTATATTAAATGTCCAATTAAAAGGCAAGGCTTATCAGAATAGATTAAAACCTCATATGTCACTTAGAAGAGGAATGTTTTAAATATAAGGACACAGCAGACTGAAGACATGGCTTAGTGGATAAGAGCATACACTGCTCTTGAATAAGACCTGAGTTGGGTTTCCAGAATCCACAATGGCTGCCTCACAATTGCCTACAATTGCAGCTACAAGGCACTCAATGCCCTCTTCTGGCCTCTGCAGGCAATTGCACTCCTGTGTATATACCCCCACACAGACATACATGCATATACATAATTAAAGATGAAAAATAAATCTTCAAAAAAAAAAAAAAAAAGAAAAGAAAAGGGAAGGATACAGAAAGGTTGAAAGCAAGTGGATGTAAAAAAGCACACAGGAGTTTACTAAAAGATAGCTATTGTGCCCATAGTGGTCCAGACAATTGTGTGTGTGTGTGTGTGTGTGTGTGTGTGTGTGTGTGTGTGTGCATGTATATATATTTCATGAACTAAATATAGAGTAGCAATATAATTAAAACATAAAATGTTAAGATATAATGTAAGATTTATTAGGTGCTCTAGTCAGCTTTAATTGCCAATTTGTCTAGAATCACCAAAGGAGAATCCCAACAGAGGGACTGCCAGATCACACTGACTGGCTTGTGGTCACATCTTGGAAGGTGGTTGTCTTCATTGTGAATTGATGAGGAGGGCTCAGCTCACTGTGGGCGGCACCATTCCCTGGGCTGGCAGTTCTCAGTTATATAGGAAAGCTGTCTAAGCGTTAGCCTGAGAGTGAGTAGCAGGCGACATTATCCCGCAGTTTCTGCTGTTCTGACTTGACTGTGGCTGAGTCCCCAGGTTGGCGGTGATGCTGTGTGGAGTAATTAGCCGTTCTGCCCTCTCGTCCTGACTTCCCTCTGCTGGACCTTGACCTGGAAACAGAGCCAGGAAATTCTTTCCTCCCCAGGTTGCTTTTGGTTAGATTCATAGCAACCGAGTGAAAATAGAGTTTTAGGCTGTAATGCTAAATTAATGTCCCCAACTAATAATGAATTAATTTATATACCTAGTTAACAATGTCAAGAAATATAAAGCAAAGCTGACAAAGGTGATGACAGCTGGAGACTTTAATACATCTCCCAGGAACATGGAATAAGCAGATCAAAAGACTACCAGCTCCAAACAGAGCCGCCAAACACAAACAGTGAAGCTGCAGACATTAGAAAAACACAGCCATGCTGATCTAATGACATACAGAAAAACACTTAACAAAAACAAGAGCAAGCATGGTGGCACATGCCTTTAATTTCAGCAGAGGCTTCTGGCTTTTATGGGTACTGCGCACACACCATGACTATGCATCCACACCATGCATAGACATACATGCAGGTATACATGTATCTTTTTAAAAAAAATAAATTATATATAATGCCACTTCTGATTATTAGGAATGAAGCTAGAGTTCTGATAGTAAATAACCAGAAAATTGGCAAATAATTGGGAACTAAAGCAACACATTTCTAAATGACACATGGATCAAAAAGGCATTAGATATTCATGTGATTGCCGTGAAAATGAAACCCTGAGAATATGAGATGCAGCTTAAGCAAAAGAGCATTGCAACCTTTTATGAGTGTCTTCTCGGTATATAAAGGAAACCAACAATTTAAATATGAATCTAGGAAAAGACAAATTAACTCCCCAAAGGACAGAAGGAAACAACTAATAAGGAGGAGAAGCCAGTGAGAGAGAAGACAGCGATTTGGCAGGGGTCAATAAAACCCCAAATCCAGGGGCTGGAGGGATGGCTCAGCAGGTAAGAGCATTGGCTGCTCTTCTAAGGACCTGGGTTCAATTCCCAGTAACCATATGACAGCTCACCACTGTCTTTAACTCCAGCGCCAGGGGATCTGGCACCCTCACACAGACATATATGCAGGCAAACCACCAGTGCACACAAAATAAAAAGAAATAGCTCTTTAAAAAACAAAACTCCAAACCCCAAATCTATCCTTATAAAACTTGATTGAGATTGTCACGCCTATAGCAAAACACGTTGTGATGAAGGGACACAGACAGCATAAATTACCACCAAGAAGCATAAAAACGAGGGGACATACTATAGATCTTAAAGACCTGGAAAATATAAACAGGAGGCCAGTGATTGATACTTTGTTAGTAAAATTTGATGAAATGAAGGAATCACTGGAGAAACACATTATCAATGCTATGACAAGCAACTGGGAATCTGCATGGCCCATTTCCCTTTAGGAAGCTGAAAATCTGTTCACAGCAATGTGCCGAGAGTGAGAGACTTTGGAGCACTCAGTTCTCAGCGAGATCTTTTCACTCCCATTCCCAAATTGAGCCTGAGTTTGTCTTTGTGGAAGAGGAGCTGAAAAGATTGTAAGAGGCAGAGCTAATGGATGACTCTAAGGAAACCATGCTCAAAGCACAAGATTTCCAGTTTACTGTATTAGTATTGTTAATGTGTTTCTCAACGGGTGGTGGCACATGCCTTTAATTCAAGCACTCAGGAGGCAGAGGCAGAGGCAGAGGCAGAGGCAGAGGCAGAGGCAGAGGCAGAGGCAGAGGCAGAGGCAGAGGCAGAGGCAGAGGCAGAGGCA
>NC_034599.1:57611391-57613931 GCF_900095145.1 Mus pahari | reverse complement strand
GCAGAGGAGGCAGAGGCAGAGGCAGAGGCAGAGGCAGAGGCAGGTTGATCTCTAAGTTGGAGACCAGCTGGTGTACAGAGTGAGTTCTAGGGCTATACAGAGAAATCATGTCTTGAAACACTAATAAGCAAACAAACAACAAGCAAATGGATGGATGGATGGGTAGGTGGATGGGTGGGTGGGTGGGTGGATGGATGGATAGATAGATAGATAGATATAGAGTGATAGATAATGTATTTCTCTAGTGTTAGCTCAAAAATACAAGTTTGAATTCAAACTACAAAACAAGGATAAAAAGAAAGACAAAGAGAAGGGAAGACAAGAGACCAAACAAAAACTCCTAAGTTAAAAAACTCAACCCATCAATAAAACATACTAACAAAATATAGAAAAACTGTGTCTCAATTCTTACAAGAAAGGCGCCTGATCAAGCTGAATACTTACTTGTTGATAACATTAAAGACAAAAGAAAAAAACGGAGCCAGTGAACTAGGGATATGGCCCAGTTGGTAGAGTGCTTGCCTACCACACATGAGCCCTAGGTTTGATTTCCAGTACCAGTTCCAAGCATGATGGGACACGCCTGCAGTCCTAGGACTCAGGAAGTGGAGGCAGGGGGCCAGGCCATCCTTGTATAGAACAAATTTAAGTCCAGCCAATGAGGACATTTGACACCCTGTCTAGAAAGGAAAAGAAAGAAGCCAAACAAACAAACACACTAACAAACAAAACGCCATCGAACTGGAAATAGAAGAATACTTCTTAAGTCTGGTGGCATCTACAGCCAACAAAGGAGTTAACCACAGACACCATCCTATTTCATTATTCTGGACCCAGTCTTGCTCCATGAAAACAAACTAAGAGTTCTCTGTGCCCTGTGTCTAATCTGCCTTGACCCAACAGCTCTAGGCTCTGCAACAAGGCAGAAAATAAACAGAGGGATGGAGGTAGGAAAGAAGAAACAAAGAGTGATCATGTGGGATGACCTAGAGAGCCACAGGCAGGGACAGGCTGAGACATCTCAGTGAGTGAAGATGCTGGCCACGCAGGCCTGGCCATTCAAGTTGGATGCCTAGGACCCACATCAAAGTGGAAGGAAAGAGCTGACAGCCGTCCCCAAAGTTGTCTTCTGACTTCTGCACATGGTTGTAGCACGTCTCCAATAACACACGCTTAATAGTAATAGTAATAATAATAATAATAATAATAATAATAATAATAATAATAATTTATAAGAGGACATACCAAGCTAACCAAGTTACTAGAAACGATAAATGATTAAGTAAAGTTGTGAGATACAATGTATACACAAATCAATTGCATTCTTCTGTAGCAACAAGACTAGAAAATAAAACCATCTCATTTTTAGCAGCACAAATATGTAGAAATTAGTGTAATTAAAGATGATCAAGACTTTTACATTGAAAACTATGAGGGAAAAAATCTAGAAATAAATAAAGGGGTCGGGGCGTTTGTTATTATTACAATTTCATTTACTCTCAAATTTACCTATAGGCTTAGTATTACTATAATCAAAATGCCAGCAAGTGTCATTGGGGGGAAGTTGGCAGAAGGAAGGACACAGGGCTTAAAATAGATGGAACAATCTCACCCAGAATGAACAAATACAGAGAATTCACATGCCTGAGTTCAAAATTAATTTTTTGCAATAGTCTTACATTACTCAGGCTAGCCTCAGACTTGCTGTGTAGCTGAGGATGCCCTTGAGTACATGATCTTCCTGCTTCTGCACCACAAATGCTGGGATTACAGTGTGCACCACCACTCCTGGTTTCTGTGGTGCTGGGGACTGACCCCAGCCAGGGCTTTGTGTACAGTAGGCAAGCGCTGTATCAACCGAGTTACATTCCCAGTCCCAGACCAAAGCTGCTTTTATTACTGATACAAGTTTATCTAAATGGAACACACAAAAGGACACAAGATCTGACCGGAGACTTCATTAATGACAATGTCAGGATGCCCACCAACTTTATGAATTGGTGGGAATGACTACAATTAAAATGATAATACCGTGTGTTAGTGAGGCCGTGGGATGACTGGGGCTCTCTTATTTTACTAGAGAGTTTAAACAGTAAACCACACTGAGGAAAAAATGCTTGGCATATCCTTGTAATGTCAATTACAAACCTGCCCTTTATCTCTGCTACCTAAATCACCTGTGCACGCCCAGCAAAAGGATGATGAATGTTCATCAAAAGACATGTCTAGCCGCAGAAGGATGAGAGCAATGGCCCCACATGAGCAACCCAAATTCAAACCAGCTCCAGTATCCGTCAGGAGCAGAATAAATCCAGAGTGACATAGTGATACGACGGAATTTCACAAGAAATGAAAAGGCATGAGGTTAAACACTCAGGACGATGTGATAACCAGCTCAGACACAGTGTGGAATTTAAAAAGCCAGGTGGGCTGGGCGGTAGTGGCGCACACCTTTAATCCCAGCACTCAGGAGGCAGAGGCAGGCGGATTTCTGAGTTCTAGGCCAGCCTGGTCTACATGGTGAGTTCCAGGACAGCCAG